>NC_045738.1:19107765-19113145 GCF_008692095.1 Etheostoma spectabile | reverse complement strand
GAAATGTGCTTGATCTCCCCCCCCACCCCCCGAGTGTCTTCTGTTCTGTTATGTTGTATTGTAATGTTGCACAAAAGCGCAGACACACAAATGACTTGCCTCCACTCATCTCAGCTTTCTTTCCTCCTCCCTGCATGCCTTATCCCGCTTTTCTCTCTCAGTTGTCTGTCCTCATATCTCTTTCCCCCTACATCAATTTTCTTCCCTTTCTTCTTCTTCCTCCCCTCATCATCTTTATCATGTCTCTTTCTCTCTTTCCCTTCTGTTATCCCCATTTATATCTGTGTTCATCCAATCTTGTCTCTCTATTAGGGATATCAAGAGAACCGATACTTCAGTACGTAAGTTGAAAACGTGACGGTACTTGTTTTTCTAGGTACCTTGGATGCAATTCTTCTGAACCTAACGGGGGCAGCACATACACCTACAAGTGTTCTAGTCTGGCACTAAATGCCAAAGCCAAAGAAAATTGAATAGTGCATCATCTCTGTGCACGGTGCACACTGACTGCAGTAAGCCTGAAGAAAACGTATACTGTACATCTACGGCAACGGCTTTCACAAGTTCACCTGGAATTCCCAAACAGCAAATAAGTTTTTCTCTGCCATTGTTTTTCCCATACAGTCTAACATCAAGGATAGCTGACATTGGGGCTGGTTCCAGTGGACCTCTGGATAACGTCAACTTTAACCAGTTTGGTTTCATGTGAAAAAACAACGGCACAGAGAAAAAAAAAAATAACATACTGTACTTGCTGTCTGGGAGTTCCAGGTGAACTCATGGAAGACGTTCCTGTATGCTAGCTGCACTCTACGCCAAAACAGTGAGAGAAAGTGAAAAGAATATGACACTGAAAAAGAGTGACATGACACCTCATCCTCTGCCTTTTCCTTATCCTGAAATACACATTATAAAGAAGTACATGGGATTTATTGTTTTGTGTTTGTGTTTACTGTGGTATCAAATTAGGTATCAAGAAACGTGGAATTTCACTGGTATTGGTACCGTGACATCCCTACTCTCTATCTCATCTGTTTGTCTGATTCCTCACATCTCATCCAACGTCTATGCCCATCCTGTTTTTCTCTCCACAGTGCTACCTGGGTGTCTGTCTCTCTCTCTCTCTTTCTTTCTTTCTTTCTTTCTTTCTCTTGCTCCCAGAATGTCTCTATCTCTCCACATCCCCACCCTCCGTCCATCCACCTGTAGCAGTATCATCAGCTCCGTGTTGCTGGTATCCATAGCGATATCAAAGGGTGTCTTGTCAAACTTGCTGAGGCAGTGGAGGTCTGCGCCGTGCCTCAGCAGGAGCTCCGCCACCTCCCTGTGGCCGTGCTGAGCCGCCCAGTGCAGCGCAGTCATCTTCAGCATGTCTTTGGCGTTGATGTTGGCGCCGTTCTGCAAGGGTGCATGTCGCCCCCCATTGGCGAGAAAAAGGAAGAAAAAAATAAAAGAGAGGAAGACAAAAGGGACGTGATGAGAAAAAATCTCTGTGACTAGGCAGGTAGGAAAGGTGGAGTCTAACGATGTTGAAAACATGTGTAACATGGTTGTAAGATGTCATTTAAAACACATTTTTGAAGTCTCTGAAAATACTTTTGAATTTCTGAAGCGAGAGATTAGAAAAGTGTTCTTCCATATACTTTGGCCAAGCATTATCTACTATAATAACGTGAATACACTACCGGTCAAACATTTAGGTTCACTTAGAAATTTCCATTGCACTCCATTATAGACAGAATACCAGCTGAGATCAGTTGCATTATTTTTTTTTTAACCAGGGCAGCAGTTTTCAGATTACATTATGTATTTTTAAAATGATGTCAGATTAGTGAACAGAATGTGCCTTTGGAACACTGGATGAATGGTACTGCTGATAATGGGCAATGTAGATATTGCATTAAAGATCAGCCACCCACTCAGATCAGCTGGTATTCTGTCTAGAATGGAGTGGTATGTCTGAAACAGACAAACACACAGTAGATGTGTCTCCTCACCTGCGCTAACAGGTCCACTATGGTGGAGTGACCCTCTGAGGCGGCGATGTGAAGAGGGGTCTTGTCCACCTTTGTTCGGGCGTCCCTACTGACCCCGGCACGCAGCAGCACCTCGGCAGTGGAGTGATGACCGTACTGGGCTGCAAAATGCAGCGGCGATGAGCCCAGCTGCAGGAAAAAGAGGAGAGAGACAAAGATATGTGAAGGAGCAGCTGGAGGTGATTTTAAATTATCGTCATGCAGGGAAAGTTCACTTAACACCCCCCATTCTCAATGTGACACAAGTGTTGTCTTTTCCTGGTTTTAAAGATAAAGTGATGTCATTTTCTAAAACAAAATGTAGTAATGTATATGTAGCCTCAATTCTACAATCTGAGTAGCACTCAGATCTTATGATGTTACATTACTTTGACAAGTAATGACGCTTGGTGATAAAAGCTAAAAGTAAAATACCCCTCCACCTCTACTACATCTCTAGGTCTGCTCAAATGCAGTGCTCACGACATGTCGGATTTACAGACCAACTAATGAAAATGTCTCACATTAGCTTTTCGGTGCAATTACAACTGATGTAGGAGTTGAAAGGCTTGAAATTCTCCCCATGCATCATACACTGCGGCACACAAGACAGTTAATCCACCAATGTTGACACTTCCACAGAATCTAAATTATCATCTGGTATATTCGCACAGCTCAGCTTTACTTGGGAAAAGCGTGACAAATCTGTTTCATTTCATTAATGATTGATTTGAATTTATACATTCTTCATTTATGAAAGCAGCTCTTTCTCCCCTTATTTCAAACTGCAGAGATCTTGTGAATGTGGCATGCATCCATAAAACCATGTGCCCTTTAATACTGCGACTCCTCTTCAACTTACATTACTGAAATGTAGCACACAGATGACACACAGGTGAAAAATAGAACTTGAAAATCAATTCAATTTGACACACCGTTCAATCTGTTATCTGTTCTTGTATGGTAGATAAAGATGGCATTAGGCAAAGAGAACGTTCAATAAAACTGCATTAGTGACGTACACACTGCCTGTGAGCGATATATTATAGATGAATGTTATAGTGCCTGTGGATTTTTTATGTAGGCTTGTAAGTCTCTCAAAAAAATCTAAATTATTTAAAACAATTGATCTTTCATTAACGTAATAAGTACATAGACACAATCATTTTGTCAGTTTGCAGGCCAATTAAATTAATTTAAAATACAAATTAGGATAAAATGATACAAAGACACTGAATGTTCTGTGCTTGTAGCGAAAGCTCATAGACATAATGTACATTACGGCACATTGGGGATTAATTAGGGGTGGGGAAAAAAAATTGATTCTTAGATGCATTGCGATTCTCTGTAGAACGGTTTGATGCTCGATTCTGTTAGGTTAATAATCGATTATAAAAAAAACATTTTTCAAATGTGTTGATTTTTATTTAAAAGTTACTGTCTCCAGACATGTACAAATCAGAAAACCGAGTGACCAAAAGAGGACAGGATAATGGACAACAACTTAGAGTTTAGGCAAGAGCGCAGAAAAAAACACAGAAATACCCAAAAGTTAAAAAAAAGGTTTTGTATACATACACATGATCTAATAAGACATCAAATAATTAGGCAAAACACATTAAGGCTGACCACCTCATGTTTCATGTTCTCCACCTTTAAACATGACGGAGCCTCTGACATGGAAGATCACTGTGAGAGAAGGTGTCTTCCACAAGCATGTTCGAGGCTTAAGCATGGATTGACTACAAAATAAAAACCTCAGTAGACAAAAGATTTCATTAAAATTTGGGTTTGACAAATACTGTGTATGTCAAAATCTAACAAACTCGGATTTATATGTATACTTTTTTAAATCACGCATGGAAACGTACATTAAAAAATTGCATCGAGATGCATAGATAATCGGTTTAGAATTGAATCGTTGGCCTCTGAATCGGAATCGAATCATGAGGTGCCCACCCCTAGGATTTATCTAAACAAATTATGTATTACAAGTACTGCTATCCCTTTTGCTATTTAGACTGTGTGTGTTAAATATGGATAATAGTTCAGCTCAAACAATATGTTAATTGTTGTTTAGTCAATCGACAAAAAAGACTCATATTCTTACTAAAATCTGAGTATGACGTCAGGCTACGCTTATGGCACCGTAGCTGAGGACTGCACATATCAGTTGTTGGCCTGCACCTACATAGAATTTAGTGTTTTTCCTTCTTTGAACAGAGATAAAACCATGAACAATATACATGTACAATTGCAGGACAGAGTACATTGAAGCCAGATATATAAGAGTATTTGAGTGTTTTTTTTCCCTCAATGTTTCTTTTACTTTTTCCTGTCCTTTGACATCGATATGAACCTCAGCATTTATGTCATTCTGCCATTGCATGGTGACAAAGTCCAAACGACATTAAGCGCTGACAATTTCTGTTTCTTGGCTGCAAATGAGGGTTCACACTCATCTCATTACAGATTAGCCTGATGAATCCATAATTAAAGCATATCAGCCTCACCCAGTCCGTGGTGAACGGAGCACCATTGGCCATCAGAGCCTTGACATCATCATCCTGTCCACTCCGCACTGCCTCCAGCAGCTGCTGTCCAAGATGCACCAGTGACATCTGCTGACAGGTAGGAGAACCATTTGAACAGAGCACACGTTGATGTACTTTAACTGTTTGTATTGTTCCTTTTGTGAAAAAGTATAATATCCAGAATGCACATTAATACTTGTCTGCCGTCTGTTAAGCCAATGTTTTGCAATTCAGAAAACCACGATCTTCACAAATGTTACAACATTCCTTACATGTAATGACAAAACATTTAATGTCAAAAGTAGTGTTGAAAGTGCTGATATGATCCAAATTAATAGTTTATAAAAAAGTTACTACAGTTAAAGTACATATGTCTTATTAGTAAAATGTTATTTAAGTATCAAGCGTGAAATGACTCAATATGCAGTGAAAAGGGTCTTCTGTTAGAGTTGGATTATTATCAGTGACGCATTAATGAGAAGCAGCCTTTTATGTTACAGCTGGAGGTATTGTTGGGTAGACTAACCTAAAGCAATGCCTTCTATAAGATCATTGTGTAGGCCTATTGTATGTTTTGTATATAACACCTTCAAAGTGCAAAGTGACTGGTATATTATTTATGAACTTTTCCTCTGAAATACAGTGGAGCAAAAGTATACAGCAGCAGAAAATGGAACAAATAAAAGTACACTATAAGTACCTCAAATGTTCACTTTTTCAAACTTTTCTTTTTGTTCATACTTTGTTCACGTGTTTATGCTTACATTTGTATATTTTGTCTTTCAATGTCAAGTGCTTTAAGTTTCTTTCCTGTAATGAAAGGTGCTTTTT
>NC_045738.1:19097495-19107755 GCF_008692095.1 Etheostoma spectabile | reverse complement strand
TTTTTTAACAATTAGAATTGCCAAGTTTCCACTGTTGTTAGTGTAATGTGTGAGTAATTACAGAGCTAACAAAAGCAATGGTTAGCGATTACATAAGGCATGTAAGTTACAAACTGTATTTAATGGATCTTTCATGCATTTCGAAACGTACTGATAATTATTTTTTTATAATGAAAGGAATGCTATAGGACAACATCGGTCAACTTGTTAAAATATAAGTTAACGATGATGACACCGAAATGAAAGCTTGCGCCCCTGCACACGGCTTATCGTTAGTAGGTACACAAGCTATATCAATACATATCATATTTGTCATTTGCTTACATACGAATAAGGTACGTAGACGATCACTTTAAAATATTAAAATATAGTTTGACGCCCAATGAAGTTTGCTTTGTTCCGGTGGAAGTTGAAGCTAGCAAAGGAGCTATTTCCACATCCGCTAGTCCAAACATCAGGAGGGAAGACAACTCTGCTCGGATATTTACCAAATAACTGTAGCTAACTACTTCAGCTATGCGTCCCAGCAACCTAAATATCGACACACTTCTAACTTAAAGCCTATTCATTCTGAAGTGACAATAAAAAGCTAGCTAGCGGTTGACTTAACTTAACGTTACTGTTGCTATTCGTGTTTATCACTCTGCTAACGTTAGCTCTTTGCAATTCTGTTAGTGTTACGTTAGCTATAGCTACAACCATTTTATCTGAACGTGGTATACTTGCCTCACAATGAAGGTGTCCAAAAAGTATCTATTATTTACGTTGGTTTGTTGTATACGTTAGCGTATTGTAACTGTTTCGTAACTTCTCAAAAAATATCATTTGTGTTTTTATTATTTGTGGATCCAAGATGGCGGCGACATGACAAACGTAAAGCGTGGGCCAGGCAGATAAGGGGTATTCCGGTTGGACTTTTCAAAATAAAGCGAACACTGAACGCGTTACAGTATTTTTTTTTTTTTGGGGGGGGGGGGGGTAATACAGTACACTAAGAATCTTTGTATTTAGTAAAAATTGAATTTTTGTTTTTGTCTAATACCCCTCGCAGGATAAACATATAATATCACGGCAAAAAGGGATGGAGGGCCATGATGTGGTTCTAAAAAGTAAGTTTATTTTGAAGGTAAAATGTGGTTTCACTTTTGTAGTTTGTATTTAACTTCAGTCGATGTAAGAAGACTGCAGCAGAAAACGTCTGCGCAGAGTTGGTCGTAGTCCATTTATGAAAACGGTAATGAAAATATGAATTATTTTCACTAAACTCTTTTTTTTCTATTGTGAAATTAATATGAACATTTTTACTGACCATTATCTTGATTCAATAAACATGCTGACTGTAAGTTTTTAATAAAGAATTTTCAATGTCAAGAGTCTAGGGACCTGATTATAGTCTACAATGGGCCATCATGTAGGCCCTACATGATGGCCCCTGTGGTGTCAAGGAAAAGCATACATCTTTGGTTCATTATTCCAGATTAAAGTGTTATATTATGGATCATTTCACACCCCCAACAGTAAAAAAAAACCGCAGACAAGCTCAACAATTTAAGCACATTTTGCAAAATGAAAGCTGTAAATAAAAGCAATTAATTATATATTTTAACAATTTAAAAGCCCTAATATTATTAGCGTAATAGAGGCTAAACCATTTATTAGACCTATTAAGATACAGGTTGATAAAATCCATAAAACAACCCATTACAGACAGTGTATTTGTTTTGGAAATTATTCAAGTTGCACCTAACTGCTGCTACATCCCTGTATTTTATCCCTGACCATTGCACATATATAGTATATATACTGTGACCTTTTGCACATCCACATTCATATTTTGCACACCCTGCGCAAAACTGTCGGTATGCAGCCTTGAAACAGTTATTGCACATATTTTTTTATGTAATATTTCTATTCTATATTTATGTCTTTATATTTGTTGCAGGACTTTGTTTATTACATTTTCAAAAGTTCATTAACAATAAATTGACATAACAAACACACAAGACAAATTCCATGCAAACGAAACGTACTTAAACAAAATAAAAAATCTACTACTACTAAATCAATCTCATTCTGATTCTGACGACATTTCCCACAATCCCACGGGGCGGGAGCTGGCTAGGAGCTCACGTCACGTGTACTCCCAGTTTCCGGTTGAAGTGTAAATGTATACATGACACAGTTGTTCCGAGGAGAAAGCTTATTTTCTTCTTTTTGATAACCTTTGACATCCACAAAACTACCGACGTGGGTTTGACATTGTAACGGCCGACAGTCCCGTTAGACTCGGCCACGATGGAGGCGGTCCCCCGAATGCCGATGATCTGGCTGGATCTGAAGGAGGCTGGGGAGTTCCAGTTCAGTCCGTGCGTCAGGCAGGTGAGCTGGGTGGGGAATGGAGCAACAGGGCTGAACTCGAAAGTCAACCAAACAAAGATAATGGACGAGCGGATAACCCAACTAAAAAGCTAACGTTAGACCCCGTTAAAACAGTTAGGAGACGATATTTTTTCAGACCTTAGCTAGCTTTGTGATTCTGGCAAATCGCCCTGACCACCGCCTTTGTTTGCTAACGTTAGCTTCATGCTAGCTAATAATAAACAAGCAGCTCGAGTCGAAGTTCAGAATTAGCCCTCGAGTAAGTGGCTAACTATCGTCACATGTGAATAAACCGCGTTAAAGGCAGAGGGACACATTACCCCTTATTGTTACAATAACGAGCCTGGCTTCTCACGGCCCAGCTAGGCTACAGACATAGAAAATAATAAACAGTGAGCTCATTGTCACATGCACCTAACCACAGCAGGTACGTCAGAAATGTAGAGTCCCAGCCTTAGGACGACATGTCAAACCAACCAGGCATTAGGCACGGATACTATGTATTGTATTCGCATGTAACTCTTTACAGTGAAGCACTATGAGTATAGTATACACTAAGTTACAGCTGTTACAATACCTTTCTGACCCAAATCAGTTAAAACTGGTGATTAAAAATGCAAACTGTGAATACAAAAAAATGACATCAAGAATACCACAACAAGGAAAAATGAACTGAACAAAAAAGGTAAGAGGAGATGTGGGTCTTGGATGATGTTTTAGATTTCATGACTTAACTCAGGGCTTTCAAATCAGTTGTTTTTGTTTGTATTGGGAGTGTGTGAAAGATAATTTTAGGCTCTGAAATGTTGTTTCTTGTTACAAATTGTTGTTGTTCTATGTATAGTCAGGCGTGATGTCAGTGTATTTTATATTAAAGGGGTTTTCACAGTTGGACTGTTTCAAGGCCCACTGATTTTTGTTGCAATTGAGGTTACAATACTGAAAAGCACATCACATGGGCAATATTTACAAGTTTACAATTACTGAGTCAGGAATCATGAGAATCATTTGGTCACTCAAACCTTCTAAAGCAAAAGATGTGTTTGGGATGGATATGACTATGCTCAAAGACCTCTGCTGAGTTTTAGTTAATCCTATTACATCGATTATTAACCTCTCAATATCATCTGGACAGTTTCCAAACTTGTGGAAATCTGGTATTGTCACTTCAATTCTCAAATCTGGTGATTCAACTTCCCTAAGTAACTATAGGCCGATCAGTATCCAAAATTCTTGAGAAATGGCTAGCTGAGCAGATTGTTTTCCATCTAGAAAACAGTTCCATCTCTGTCCACCTAATGCAGTTTGGCTTTAGAGCCAAACACTCAGCAGACATGGATAATCGCCTTTTTTCTTAGAGAAAATAAAATCATCTCTGGTGGTGTGGTGGGTGCAGTATTTCTGGACCTTAGGAAAGCTTTTGACACTGTTAATCATAAAGTTCTCCTTGCCAAGTTTCCATCCATCCATCTTTGACCGCTTATCCGGTGTCGGGTCGCGGGGGCAGCAGCTCCAGTAGGGGGCCCCAAACTTCCCTTTCCCGAGCCACATCAACCAAGCCAAGTTTTCCAAATTTAATTTCTGTGATGGTGCAATGACGTGGGAAGAATCTTATCTAACAAACAGGTCTCAGTCAGTCTCCATTGATAATCAAAGATCGAAGTTGGTGCAGTTACCTACTGGTGACCCGCAAGGATCAATTCTTGGTCCGCTCTTATTCAGCATATATATTAACAACCTTCCATCTGTTTGTCCTGAGGTTGAAACCATAATGTACGCAGACAATACTGTTTTATTTGTACATAGAAGATCCAAAGCAGATGTTGCAACTAAGCTCACCAGCTCCATGGCTCAGGTTACAAGAGTGCTGCCTGCAACTAAATGCCTCTAAAACAGTTAGCATGTTCTTTTCCAAAACCAATAGATCCAGAAGTGACCATCATATAATGGTTGAGGGTGCAAAATTACGGGCTGTGAGTGAATTTAAATATCTTGGGGTGCTAATTGACTCAAACCAATTCTTTCAAGTCACATGTGCAAAAAATCTGCAATACAATCAAGTTAAATATTGTTAATTTTTTCCATCAGAAATCACATTATCTACAGAGGCTGCCAACGTGTTTTTACATTCTATGATTTTCACCCATCTGAATGATTGTCTGACAAGTTTGTCCCAGACCAACCACAGCACACTAAACCCACTTGAATCGCTATACAAACGAGCCATAAATAAGTTAGATAAAAAAACTAAGCATTTCCATCACTGACTAATTTTAAAGAAGTACCAGCTTTTAAGCTGGGAAGACCTAATTAAATATGCAAATGTATGTTGGGTATATAAAGTCACTCACAACCTAGCTCCACCGCCACTTGTTGCCTACCTAATTAGAATTTTTTCACTTTATACCCTGTTGCTTGCATTGTTGTATATCTTTCTGATTCTGTGTTGTGTTTTGTCTGGTGCTAAGTTCTGCTTTGTTTTGTTGTTTTTCAGTTTCTGTGATGCCCTGTGCTAAGAATTGTTTTGCTTGTTTTGTCGTTTCTTTGTATTTTAAAAAAGCCTTTTTTTAACATCGAGGGCAGATGAAAAATAGCCTTTTGGCTAATTCTGGCTTTTTTAACCTATGGGAAATCATGTGTTTTAGTAATTTGCACTGTCCTCTTTCATAAAATAAACTGAACTACAAGGGGAAAAAAGGCCGATCATTATTGCGTTTTACTCTCATCTTTATCTGGTAACCCATTTTCCAGCACCTTCCTGGTGCAGATAAAATAACAGATCTTTGTCCTCTAGGGTTACTGTCATTCCTTTCTGTTATACTCCGGTTAGATATTTTGCAATGGACTACCAACACATAACACATTCATGTAATAATACTTCTTGTCTTGTGTGATCGGCCAGACTCTCTGTACAAATCAAATTTACGAGAGTCTGATAGGACCAGGCTAATGCCTGCCTGTCTTGTTTCTGTGTCCTGGTGGATCTATCCAGGACACTTGTGACTCTCCTGCTTCCATGATTTCATTATAAACAAAATCCAGAACCACTGGTAAAATAGCGAGCATGTCTGCAGGGTTGTTATCCTCCTGACCTGTTTGCTGCTTATTACTGTGGCTCAATGGGGACAGGGAAAGTCTTGGCAAAGCATGATGGGAGAACTCCAAAGCCTATAGGATAGTTTAAAATCTTGTTTTTTTTAGGATTAGGATTTTAAGATTAGTACATTGAAGAACAAGTTGCAGTCAAAAGACATTTGGAGTGAATGTTAAAAACATGTATTTCCTAAGCAGTTATCCTGCAGTTATCCTGCAATGTGATTCTATTGTTGAAGCCGAAGCCCTAAAAACGTATTCCAGGCTGGAAGTCAAAACCTCTTGTTTTCAGAGTAAACAAGAACGGAAACTTTTTTTGTTTTCAAATGTGCCACTTTGAACTACCTGTTCTGTCTGTCTCTTCTTTTCCAGTTCATCTTGAAGAATTATGGAGAGAATCCAGACACCTACAATGAACAGCTGAAGAAATTGGAGACACTGCGGCAGGTGGGTACCGTGTGAAACGTCTCCAGACACAGCAGAATCAGAGCAGAAACATCCTCTGTGACTCCATCTGTCATTATATGGGTTCCTTTTAGAGCTGCTGATTAACACAGTGAAATGTATGCAGTTGTCTACCACAAATTTCATTTTAATACAGCAAACAAAAAAACAAGAGCTCCCTGGTTACAGCCTCAGTTCATTTCTATAGATGACCACTACAAGTCCAAAAAATACAATAGGAAATGTCAGACTTATTAGTGCTAAAAGTATCGATCTAAAAAAAAAACACAAATATTTTATAAAAAAGTTGCCGCAGCCTGCTATGATTAAATGGTCTCAAAGATTTAGGTAAACAGCACCAAGACAATATGCAACTCGCTGGAAAGTTATGATTCTTTTATAAAATGTTACTTGGGAGTGCCTGGTTTCTCTGTGTGTGTTGCCATCTGTCCGGTACTTGATGGTTAGGCAAATTGTTAGTTGAGATGATGTGGTACTATAGTATTTAGAGCCTCCTGGAGGACTTGGTTGGGTCACGTGCACCAACACACCCAGTTATTTGTCTTTTTTGTGGCAAAATGAAATCTTTTTCTCTCTGGCATATCTGCAACTCTTATGCAGAGATTCCACATAAGATGGAAGGAAACCTATACCCAGTGCTTTACAACTACAGAACCCACTCTAAAATAAGTGGAGTTGGAGCTCATCGTGATGAGAATGTTCTGCTGAATGTGTGTGCGGGTTTTTTGTTTTATTTCCTTGGGGGAATTCTAATGGCAGATGATTGGAGTGAAATGCTCAATCTCACCACTAAGTGATATCTGCTGGGTTTTTCCACTCAGTACTGATGTTTGTGTGCCAGGTTGCACATCCACCCCCGATCTGATCCCAGTTAGCATTCAAGTCCAAATAATACCTAGACATTAGCTCTTTGGAAACGCCACCAAGATTCTGAAATTTGGAAACTTGTAGGATTATATGATGAAGTTAGGTCACAGTTTTTTTTTTATTTGTTTTTTTAAAGATACTTTTTAGGGCATTTTCAGCCTTTATTTTGACAGGACAGAACAAGACATGAAAAGGTAAAGAGAGGGGGGAATGACATGCAGCAAAGGGCCGCACTTCGGAGTCGAACCCTGGCCCGCTGCATTGAGGAGTAAATCCCCATATATATGGGCGGCGCTAGGGCTGGGCGATATGGAGAAAATCAAATATCATGATATTTGTATTCAAATACCTCAATATTGATTCTGCAATGATATTGTAATGTTGACTATTGGTGCTTTCACAAAATATTTACACAATGACATTTTTTTATGAATAATCATCAGTAATGTGGGTATAATGACTAAATGGGTAAAGGCAAATAATAGCACAGCTAGAACAGTGTGGTAAGTTCAGAAAATGACAACTTTACTGTAATGCAGCCTTTAAAACCAGGAAGAGAACAACACTTGCCATATTACGATATCCAAAATCTAAGACGATATCCAGTCTCATATCACAATATAAATATGAGATCGATATATTGCCCCTCTCTAGCACATGCTCTGTCAACTGAGGTATCCGGGCTCCCAGGTCCCAGTGTGTTTGATACACAGTATTTGTGTCTGTTTCACAGAGTGCGGTAAATGTGACGAGGGATTTTGAGGGATGCAGCACACTGAGGAAGTACTTTGGCCAGCTGCATTACCTCCAGAGCCGAGTACCCATGGGAACGGGCCAGGAGGCTTCTGTTCCCATCTCATGGTAGTAACACACACACACACACGCACGCACGCACAGACAGATAGATAGATGGAAGCCCTACCAGCTAGTGGTTGGAAGCTTATTTCAGTGTCCTTTTTAGATAAAAATGTCAGCTCACTGGCCTGGATCCTTATGTAAAGGAGTGGACGAAATAACAGGAACACTGTACAAAACAATTGAATGCATGCAATGGTCCCTTTCCGTTACGAATGATTCAGTGTAGTTATAGGGACTTTAGCTTATTCATCGTATCCCCCAGAGTTAAATAAGGTAACCAAGGCATTTTTTTTCACAAAAAAATGTTAGAGTCCATGGTAGAACTTCAGACTTTACCACAAAGTAATGAAATATTTTATTTAATGTTTATATGATTTCTTGAGCAAATGATTTGCAAGATAGCATATAACTTGTATGTCTGTTTTTGTAGTTGTGTAGTTTTTCAGATGATTTGTACTGTTCCACAAAATCCAATCAAATACACACACGTATACACACTCAACTCCATTGTATGTTGACTCTATGCTCTATAAAATACCCTCTTCTATCTTTGTGTGCAGGACAGAAATTTTCTCTGGAAAAACAGTCACCCACGATGACATCAGCTATGAGCAAGCCTGCATTCTCTACAATCTTGGTGAGTAATGTCACGTAGAGCAATTTATAGGCTTGTTTTAAAGTAAACCTGCAACAAACTTTGGAATTTGAACTTATTTACTTTTGTGGGACTTTAAAATTCTACAATGTTCTGTGTAAACAACTTAAAACACAATTGGTGACTTAACAAATCATAATCATAAAAGACTTTAGACTTTATTGTCCAAAAGGGGAAATTCTTATTCACAAAACTGTACGTTATGGACAGCACGCTTACAGAAAAACGCAAGTACAAACATAACAGGCTGACATAAACTACACAAAAGAACACAGATATGAAGTTAGTTTATTATTTTTTGGTCAAAAGCCCTTGAACGTAGCTAAAACCATTATGTTTTTCTATATATGATTTCAATTTTTGTAGCATAGATTTCACATTTTCAGTAGTAATTGTCTCCTTTTGAAATGGAACCCTTCTTTAGTTAAGTTAAGTTAAGTTAAGTAGTAGTACTGATTGACTGCCTTTTGGATGATAATAGAAGAAAATGAAAATCTGGGTTTGAACTACTTAATTGGAAGTTGCTGTGGATAAAAGCGTCAGCTAATCGAGTAGTAGTAGTAGTAGTAGTAGTAGTAGTAGTAGTAGTAGTAGATAACTTTATTGTCCCTGTGAAGCATTTGGGTTTGCGGCACAGTTGCAAGGCACTTCCAGACAGGACATCAGACATATGATATAAAGAAATAGTCCCTCCATCAGATACCCGGGCCCTATTTTAACGATTTAAGCGCACTTCGTTAAGCGCATGGCACAGGTGCGTTTACGGCGTGTCAAAATCCACTTTTGCTAGTTTAACGGCGGTAAAAAGGCTGCGTGCACCACGCGCATGGTTTGAGGGGTTGTGCTTAGTGTCTTAATTAACAGGTGTGTTCACATGCAATAAACCAATCAGAGTGTCATCTCCCATTCCCTTTAAAAGCCAGGCGCTTTTGTACCTTTGCGCGTTGTTGTTGTGATGGCAGATTTGCTGAGCAGGAAGGAGTCGTTGTCGTTACGTACATAAGAATGAAATGCTCCGTTGTTGACTTTAGACCAGGTTTTATTTGACCAAGGGCGAGATCATTTCCCCCTGTCTCAAGATAGCAATACGCCAAGAATGCACCTGAACACACCTCCTTGTAAGACCAGACCATGGGCGCACAGATGAGCACAGGTGTATTTGCTATTTAAACGACGTGGAGGCTGGATGGGAAATTGACAACTACGTCTGTCTTAAACTAGCAAAGACACTTGCGTCAGGTTTTATGCTGCGTCGGGTACAAAAAAGGGTCCAAGGTCTTCAAATTGTTTTGTTTTTTTCTTTTTCTTTAAAGTCCAATTAACACTTGAAAACCCAAAGATATTCAGTTTGCTGTAATGTAAGATAAGGAAAAACATGAGGTCCTCACATTTGAGAAGCTGGAACATGTTTGGCATTTTTGCTTTAAAAATTAGTTAAAGTTAACAAATAATTGACCATAAATAATAAAGAAAGTTTTCTGGCGATGGACTAATTGTTTCAGCCCTAGCTGCATGGCTCGTCATGACTTTTTTTTTTGGTTTATGAACAGTCCCTAAACAGATTTTTCTTTCTCTCAACTGTGCTGCATCAGACCACAAAAACTCACTGAGATAACATTTTAAGGAAATTGAAAACTAACCTACTGTAAGTAAAGCTGCAGAGAAATGCTGATCTTAGTCAACATGTGAGCCAAGCTGGCCAGTGTTCGCTGAATGTCAAAAGTAGAGTAGGGATTTCTGGCACACCTTCACCTACTTCCAAGTAGCATGGAAAAGGAAAAAGATTTTTCTTTTTTTTTTAATACTTCAAGTGTTGCTCTAATTTAAAACTTTTCTCAGTGTGAAGCCTCACCGGATCTTTCTGTTGATTTTCCGTAGGGGCCTTGCACTCCATGTTGGGAGCCATGGATAACAGGGTGTCTGAGGAGGTAAGAGAGAGAGAG
>NC_045738.1:19093210-19097476 GCF_008692095.1 Etheostoma spectabile | reverse complement strand
CACACACACACACACACACACACACACACACACACACACACACACACACACTGTAGCATACTATTTGTAGACTGGGCTGTCTCTGCACCTTGACACACATTTAGCCTTTAACAATTGATGCACAAACTTGTATGCACACACAGTCCCACCGACTCTCTGCTCTCTATCCAGGGGATGAAGGTGTCGTGTACGCACTTCCAGTGCTCGGCGGGGGCGTTCTCCTACCTGAGAGACCATTTCAGCCACAACTTTAGCGTGGACATGAGCCACCAGATTCTTAACCTCAACATCAACCTCATGCTGGTAGGTTACACACATGCAAATAACACCCAAACCACACACGTAGACAAGTGTGTCATCAACCCGTGTCTGTCTCCCAGGGCCAGGCTCAGGAGTGTCTTCTGGAGAAGTCCATGTTGGACAACAGGAAGAGTTTCCTGGTTGCTCGCATCAGCGCTCAGGTCGACTTCTTACCATTAACTATTAATTACATTTAATTACACAATGTCATGTCCATCAATTATTACAATATTGGAGGTTAATAACTGTATGTGGTGCTGCAGGTGGTGGATTACTATAAAGAGGCCTGCAGGGCTCTGGAGAACTCAGAGACGGCGTCTATGCTGGGAAAGATTCAGAAAGACTGGAAGAAACTGGTTCAGATGAAGATCTACTACTTTGCTTCTATTGCACATGTAAGTCTATTGTGAGTGAGAGTGTGCAAGTGAGTGTGAGAGTGTGTATGTGTGTGGCAATTCAGTGCATGTATAAACATGTCTGTGTGTTGGTATTTCAATAGTATTTTTCCTTCTAAACAGCTTCATATGGGAAAACAGGCGGAGGAGCAGCAGAAGTACGGCGAGCGGGTAGGATCAAATTTCACATTAAAGATTTTTTTTTCCCCCTTTATTGTCAGGGTGGTGTGCCTTTGATACTGTTGGTCACTGCATTGTTCCAGACAGAAACTGCAGGCATTTACAAAAGAATGCATACTCAACCAATATTTGCAATATTTGTGAAGGTTTGGCAAGTAATTTAAAAAAAGAGATTTTGCGAGAAAAGCTAAAAGAAAGCTTGCATATTTTCCGGCAGCTTTCCATATGAAAATAATGAAATTCTTAACCGCTTCAACAAGCCAATATCAAATAAAAATCAAGCCTCTTCTTTGTAACTACGATGGGATGAACCTTTCTTTCTTCTCAGGCGGCTTTCGCTCCCTGGCTGTGAATTTTGCTTAAGAAGACCACATTTTTATCATAAAGAAACACAGAAATACTCAGAAATTCTAGCTCTTATTATTATTATTATTATTATTATTATTATAAAGATGTTATTTTGGGTCACAATAATCGCTTAAACTTCTCTAAGCTATTTTTTTACTGTTGTAGTCATAGTAAGCTGCTTTTCCCTCGGCTACATGTCTCCATGTCTTACTCTTTCTTACTCCTGTTTTCCACTCCCCTGCATTTATTTCTGTTGCTTACTTAAATGTTGTGTTTCCAACAGTTGGCGTACCTGCAGAGCTCCCTGGACAAACTCAGTGAAGCCATCAAGCTGGCCAAGGTAGCATTGTCCTCCCAGCAACACATGATCAGATCCTTTTTGTGTCACCAAAACTTGTCTTTTAGTTTTGTAAAACAACGCAAACACTTACACACCAACTCTCCCTTGTCTTGTTACAACCAGGGTCAACCCGACAGTGTGCAGGATGCCTTGAGATTCACCATGGACGTTATCGGGGGAAAGTGAGCAATAAGTCTTGTCACAATTTTGGTATTTTCATGTAGTTACACTGCTGTCCTTCTTTTGATCAAAACCTGTAGAAATGTATGTTGAGATGTTGTCTTTTCACCTACAGGTTTAATTCAGCTAAAAAGGACAATGACTTCATCTATCATGAGACGGTTCCTTCTCTGGAGACTCTGGCCTCAGTCAAAGGTAACAGGAAGTAGCTTCAGTGTGTTCACTCTCTTACATGCACACAGCGCCTTTATCACTGTGTGCATGCAAAGCTGCATTTGCATATAGATGTATTTTGTTGAATGTATGTATGCAGAGTAATATGAACAGCCCGCTGTGTGTCTTAGACTGTGTTTAACTGGGTGTGCCAGTGTATGGGACTCAGCAGGTTGCTTGTTACATTACTTTATAGGTTATAAAATGATTCTATAGCTTCTGCTGTAGCTGTTTTGCAATTGATGAGATTTTCTCTTTTGTCTTCTGTTGATCTATTGTATATAAAATTAAGTTTACGTGTTACTGTGCCAGTAAAAGCAGCTACTCTGTGCCCTTCTAGGTGCCCCACTGGTGAAAGCGCTACCGGTCAACCCCACAGACCCCAGCGTTACTGGACCTGACCTGTTTGCCAAGTTGGTGCCCATGGCTGCCCATGAAGCTTCTTCGCTGTACAGGTAGGCACCTTCCGTGGATGCTAAGTTAAAGATGAAAAAGAGTGTTTAGTCAGTCAGAAAAAAGCTTACTTATGTCTGTGGCTATGTTTCTGTTTTTCCAGTGAGGAGAAGGCCAAGCTGCTGAGGGACGTCATGATCAAGATTGAGAGCAAGAATGAAACTCTAGAGTGAGTGAGTGAGTGACATGGATGGACTGAGAATTGTCAGAAAGAATGACTTTAAATAACAGACATGTGATGCTACCAGTTTAAGTGCATTTCATAAAGTGATTGGGTAAATTCTTGTATTTGTCATTTTTGTATGTGTTCTCTATTCAAATTAACTAAAAATCCCACCACCCTCAGTTAATTCCTCGAATCAAAATCCGAAGATCAATTCCTACAAGAATCTATAATTTTTAATAATGTTGGTACCTTTCATGGCCATTCCATACTCTGAACTTGATGGCTTAAAGTAATAGTGATTTACTAAAAGGAATTGATTTAATAGGTTTTTTTTTTACTACGTACTGTGTCAGTATGAGCTGACTGGTCTGGTCTCCTACTGCAGGCAGTTCATGGACTCTCTGGGCCTGGAGCCGGAGTCGGTGGACAACCTGGACATGTACAGCCACATCCCTCCTGTCCTGATGGAGAAGTGTGCTGCTCTCAGTGTCCGACCCGACACCGTCAAGAGTCTCATCCAGTCTATGCAGGGTCAGTCAACACACACACACACACAGTCCATGCAATCAGTGGCAACAGATGCGCACACACACACCGCTAATACACATATGACTACAAATTTTTAGCAATGCCAATAAATTCACATGTTGACCACAAAAAGTCCTGATTTATTATACAATTGTCTCTAATTAGCTCAAACAAAAATACAAGCAGGCCTTATGATAAACAAATGATGGCTGTCACATTCCTTGGCTCTGTAGGGCTCTCCGGTGTCTTCACCGATGTGGAGTCTTCGCTGAGGGAGATCAGAGATGTCTTAGAGGCAGACGAGGCCGGCATGCGAGCCCTCCGGGAAGCTGGCGGCCCTGCTGCAGGCGAGGTGCACCCAGCAGCGCAGGCCCAGGCTCTGGCTGACATCCGCAGGGACCTGGAGAAGTACATGGAAGCCCATGAGAAGGCCAGTTTTACCAACACGGAGCTCCACCGGGCCATGAACCTGCACATCAGCAACCTGCGTCTGCTGGGTGGGCCACTGGAAAGTCTGAAAGAGGCCCTTCCCCGACCCCAGCTCAGCGAAGGTGAGGGGGTGTTTGGTTGCGAGGGTTTGAGAATGTGTGTGTAATTTTGCACAATGTGTTTGTAGTAGCCTAAAGCAGGATTTATGCTTCTGCAAAGGCTCCACGCAGAGCTTTCGCCGTAGCTTACATAAGTGGATTGAAGTTTATACTTGTGCATTGGTGTCTGCGTCGATTTTTTTAAGAGAATAGCAGGGCTGGCGTGTGTGTGCGTGGGGAGTGTGTGTTAAAGCGAGTGAGAGAGTGACGGTGATTAGCGTTGGAGCGTATACCGACTCTATATGACTATAAAGAGGCATAGTGGGAGAAACAAAGTGGCCCAATCCCAAAGTCCGGACTCACTGACTTTGGTGCACGTTCTCGCAAAAGTCGTAAGGGCTTAGGGTTGTCCCAATGTCGAATTTCAAAGGGTGTGAGGGTTTGAGTACACGCTTACCGAGCTCTTTCCGTGAGTCTGCATTGATGCAGGCCGCGTGTAAAGCAACAAACTTAAAATGAAAATTGGCAAACCGGCAAGTGTCAGCAACATCTTTATTAATCGTCGCCAAGGTAACCTGGGATCTTGTGAAGTGCTGTCCCAATCACGTTTATACCTATCTGAGCCCATGTGGCCTC
>NC_045738.1:19092285-19093200 GCF_008692095.1 Etheostoma spectabile | reverse complement strand
TCACTTAGCACCTGAGATCAATTAAGTCGGTGAATCTTTAGTCCTCAGGGCTCACTTTGGGATTAACCCAGTGTCTCCCCTGTGCTTTCTGACCATGGTTGGAAATCTGTAGAAGGAAAAGTATAAAAAAATATATATATATTGTGTTATAATTCACCAGCTCACATGTCATCAAATTGTGTGTTTTGTCAGACCAACACTTTAACACCAAAAGATATCACATTTGAGAAAGAAAAGCAAAAAAATCCTCACCAGTGAGAAGCTGTAATGTTGGCAAATGGCATTTCTGCTTGAAAAATAATTTAAACAATAAAGTGATTATCAAAATTGGGAAACCTTTAAGTGTTCAAGAGCTGAAAAGGTTTCAGATGTTTAATTGTAAAGGGAAGCAGTGTCTGCTACATTGTGTTGTGAAAAATAGGTCCAGTATGTTGCTTATCTTATGGATTTAGATATAAACTCAATGTAAGTAAAACTTCAGTAAAAAGCCCTTTTGAAAACACTGATTACAAAATGCTTCACAAATGCAAAGAAGACATTTCCATGAGATTTAAAATGCTAAACAGATGTTTTAAATGGATCACTCCGAATCAGTCACGCTGAATTCTATCTTATAATGTTATGTTATGTGTGTGTACATTCATGCAGAGGAAGTAGCAGGGCTGCAGTGTATGAAGCGGATCCTGGGGAAGGTGCAGGAAATGAGGGAGCAGAGAGGCTGTTTGGAGAAACAGCTCCGCGACTTAATCCAGCAGGACGACATCACCTCCACCCTCGTCACCACAGAAAGGGCAGACATGAAGGTATGACGGGAAGTCCCCACAAAACATGCAGATTGGTAGCCTGACAAGCCAGGCCTACATCCAGATGTTGGGTCTGGGAACTCACCATTGGCAGGGCTCAATCCGAGGGGCG
>NC_045738.1:19092134-19092275 GCF_008692095.1 Etheostoma spectabile | reverse complement strand
CGGTTGTCTTTCAAATTCCCTCTGCACGCAATAGGATAGCGCTACAACCAACCAGAGCGACGCTGGTTGATAGATCAAACTTTTGCCGTATCCGGTCAGCAAAACTCTGAACACATCTTCCTTTTTTAAGAATGACTTCGG
>NC_045738.1:19084683-19092124 GCF_008692095.1 Etheostoma spectabile | reverse complement strand
CAAGTCTTCCAGAGTCGCGGCCAAAGCCGATTTGAAAGGCCGCTGTTCGCCAGCAGCAGCCATCTTCTTTGTTTTCAACTAGTAGGGAATTCAAGAGGAACTGCCGCAACTCTGCCGTCATTATGTTAAGCCCGCCCACCGACTCAATACACAATGTTATTGGCCTGACCAGAGTTTGTTTTTTTCCAGCTCGCAAGCCAACAAGAGTTACTGATTCTAGCTGCAAATTACTTTTACTGCCGCTAGGGAGTAAGAGTCTAGATCTCTAGGCTAACAGTTTGGGACTTTGAGTAAGAGTGCACGTCTAAATTGCACCAGTCAGTGGGTTTTGTAATATCTTGTGGCATTTGTTTAGTACACAATCTCTCTTAAAGTATTCTATTTGAGACCAACCTGTGTCCTCCTAAGCTGGATAGACGAGCACATAAGAGGCTGGGTCCAAACTATTCAAATGATAGCCAGACGGATTCTGATAAGAGTATAAAGGAATGAACGGAAGTGGTACCTTTAATCCAAGAATGGGCTTGAGAGATGGCTGGAGTGGCAGCATTTGAAAGAATGTCTTACAAAGGGTTTGCAAAATGAAGCGTTTACACCAAAATAATGGGGAAACTACCTGAGGTTTTTGGAGGTGTCTTACGGGGTCATGTACTGTGGAGAGACATATGAAATGTGCTATGTTGTCATACATATGTTAATCTGGTTTACAATTTGTTGTCAATTTTGTTATTGTACTGAATATTATTGTTTCATCTTGGCCTACGTTTTGTATAGGATGGCGGTGAAGGTGATTGTGGGATTTAGACAGGGAAGTGATGTGTTAATGTTTTAAAAAAAGATAATAAAATAATAAAATAAAGAAATGTAGGGATTGACCAATGCTGGTTTTTCAAGGCCGACACCGAATATTAGTGGTTAATAAAACATACTGTATAACCAATATTTGCAACCCTCATGCGTTGAAAATTAAAATCTAAGTCAAAATTAAGATTTTGTAATGTTACAAACTCCAACCCAAAACTTTGTTTGGATGATTTAAGCATTTTTTTAATAAATGAGAAACTTTCAACATAATACGCAGTAAAAGATAGTCAGATAGTGTTGTGGGCGGGACTTTAAGGCAGACTTAGTGGTGAGTGAAACTGATGCAGAGGGACAGACGCCGAGCTGCAGCCGAGCCAAAGCAGAACAGATAAAATACTAATATGATATTGCAAATAAAACACTGATAAAGATCATGCTTTTGTATGTTTTTACAAACTTTTTACAAACTGCCAAAAATGGCCCAGAAATATACCCTGGTCTTCTATCCCTAAATAAATGTTAATCATAAAAAATAAACTAACCTGTGTCCTTCCAGCGTATATTTGAGGAGCAGCTGAAGAAGTACGAGCAGGTGAAGGTGTATATTGACCAGAATCTGGCGGCTCAGGAGAACATCCTGAAGGCCCTTACCGAGGCCAACGTCCAGTACGCCTCGGTCCGTAAAGGCCTGAGTCTGACTGAGCAGCAGTGGAACAGCACCGTGCAGGGACTGGTGGGCTCGTACGAAGCCTACGAGGACCTGATGAAGAAGTCTCAGGAGGGGAAGGAGTTCTACGACGACCTGGAGGCCAAAGCATCACGTTTGCTGGAAAGAGCGAAGTCACTATGCCAGACCAGGGCAGAGGACAGGAAGCCCGCCTTGGAAAAGTAAGGCAAACTTTGAAACTATCAGGTTTTAATACCAGGAGTGAGACAAACTGGAGGATACCAGGAGTGAGAAAAACTGTATTTTTGAGTTACAGTGGATTACTGTCATAGTGTGAGCTGCAAAGATTTATCGATTAGTTGTCAACTATTAAAATAACCGCCAACTATTTAGGTAACCGGTTTGAGAAAAAATCCACTTAAATGGGTATATTTTATCAAATTTCTTCATTGTGACAGTAAACTTTGTATATATTTGAGCTGTGGAGGATACAAGACATTTGATGACGTCATCGTGGGCTTTGGAACACACTGATCAATATTTTTCACCATTTTAGAGTTTAAACAACTAATCAATTAAAAGCTGAAAAAGAAATCAACAGATTAATCGAGAATGAAAATACTGGTAATGGGTTAGTTTCAGTGCTAGTCACAGTGATGCTCTGGTTTGACTTTTCTGTACGTTCTTTTGTAAATTTAATCTAAAAAGTTTTTGTCGCGATACTGGCTTAATCACAAAGTGAATGGGGGTTGACCACCAGTAAGAAAAAGCAATTTAAGGAACGATGTGGCCTCATGACAGAAGAGACAACATTGTAATTATTTGACTTCTTTAAAATCCTGAATTTGACGTTGTACCCTTTGTCTCCTCCTCAGAGAGACCCAGAAGAAGCCCCCAGCACGGCCTACAGCAGCCAAGCCCTCCTTAAATACAAAGGCTTCAGATGTTGACTCTGCCTGCTCTAGCCTGGAGGATCCGGAGTTGGCCGAGCTTAGTGCAGCCATCCTGGCCTTGGGGGGTGACCTACCTGAGGAGCTCCGTAGCCTCCCGCCGGACATTCCTTCCTTTTCCAACACTGCAGCTCGTCTCCCCGGGCATGAAGCCTTCATGCATCCTTCTGCCAACCTTGGCGGCAGCAGCTCTCTGCCTTGGCCTGGTGCTCCAGCTGCTGGTCTTCATCGCTTCCCTGCCAACCTGCCTCCCCCAGAACTCCTGGCAAGGATTGCTCAGTTTCCTACTTCTGGACCTCTACATGGCCCTATGCCACGCGGACCCCTTCCTCAGATGACCCCACACATGCCTCCACAAATGCCAACTCAGCCAGCTGTGTCAGGTTATCGGCCACCGCCCCCTCAAGACCCCCAACCTGGCCTTGTAGCCCCCGTCCCAGTTCGGCCCTCGACCACCACTGTGGATAGCATCCAGGGCCCTATCCCCAGCTACGCCTCTACACCACACCACCATGTCCCCCCTCCAGCCTCAACTGGCTACACTGTACCTCCACAAATGGGGGCCTACCCCCAGTTTGTGCCCCAACCAGGGATGCCCATTCAAGGCCCACCCCAACCACAGCAGCAAAAGCAGATGCAGCCATACCCTCAGCCCACTGGGCAACCACTGCCTCAGGGGTACCAGCTTGGGCCGAGGGCTATTCCTGGCCCTCACCCTCATCTCCAGGCTCAGCAAGCCTACCCACACGGATATATGCCACCTCAGCCTGGTGTTCCCCCCCATTACCAGCAGGCATTCCCAGGTCAGCTGCAGCCACAACAACAACAAAATGGCTATCAGCCCCAACCTCAGATACCCCAAGGCTACCAGACTCCACAGGGCTACGTGCCCCAGCAGCACCCTCAGATGATGCCAGGCTCCATGCCAAGGCCACCTCAGCCAGCACCTCCTTCATCTCAACCCTACCTGCCCCACCCCCACCAACAGATGCCCCCTGGACTCCCTCACCAACACATGTTGCCACATCAGCAACAAATCACAATGCCCCCTAACGCCCAGCAGATTCCACACCACCCACAGATGCAGATACCGGGTGGTCCCAGAGGACAAATGCCCCCCTCAAGTCAGCCAATGCCACCAGTCTCGCAGAACTACATGCCCCCCAGTAGCCAGCCCCTTCACCCTACCGTGCACCCACAGATGTCCTCAGCCTCACAACCTCATATGGTCCCTGGTCCTCAGGTTCACCTGCCAAGGGGCCCTATGCCGCAGATGCCTCCCGGTGCACTACCCCAACAACATCACCCCCACCCCGGACAGCCTCCTATGCCCCAACAGCCCATGCGGATGCCCAGTCAACCCCAGGCTCAGCCCCCTCATTCTGGGGGAGTGTGCTACCCTGGAGGGGCTCCAATGATGCCTCAGCAGCCCCTTGCACCACAACCTGCAGCTTCCCAACAACCTCAGGCTCCCCTTCCCATGAGCCATCCGCAGCCCTCTACTATGTACCCTTCAGCTCCAGGGGTGAATGTACCTGCAAGTGCCCCCCAGCAATCCACTGCCATGGGCCCACATGGTCCACACGTTCCCCCCACTCAGCACATGATCCAGCCCTCTCCTGGAGGTCCTTCAGTGGCTCAAGCACCCAACGCTGTCCCTCCTTCTCCTTCGCCTTCCCCCTCCCCATCTCCCTCTCCAGGTCCTGCCTCTCTAAGTCTGAACCCCCAGCAAAGACCCACCCCAGCCCCAACCCCTGGAGGTACAGCTCTACCCACTCTTCCCTCTCCTTCTGCTGTCTCTCCCTCCACAACACAGTTTCAGCGCCAGAACTCAAGCACAGATGATCTCCTCTCTTCAAGCCCAGAGAGTCAACCTGGAGGCACCAAGGCCCCAACCAATGTCCTCCAACCCACCAAAGCTGACCCACAGGATGGGGAGCGACGCAAGAAGAGCTCCCAGGCAGTTCTCCTGATCCAGGGCGACCCTTACCAAACCCCAGAGCGCGTTGCCCGTCTTCACGGTGAACTTGAACGTTACAGAGCCCAAGTAGATTCCCTGGAGCACCCCTCAGAGAATGAGGGTGGTCTGTCAGTGCTGGACGCCCGCTGGAAAGAGCTGCAGGACCAGCAGGAGAAGGACGCCCGCCAACTCTCAATTGCAATCGCCCGTTGCTACACCATGAAGAACCGTCACCAGGACGTCATGCCCTACGACCTCAACCGCGTTGTCCTGCAATCAGGCAAAGACGACTACATCAACGCCAGCTATGTGGAAGACTTGTCGCCATACTGCCCACGCCTTATTGCCACACAGGCTCCGCTCACCGGCACAGCGGCAGACTTCTGGCTGATGGTGTATGAGCAGAAGGTGTCAATGGTTGTCATGCTGGTTTCAGAGCAGGAGCTGGAAAAGGTACTGAGTTAAGTTTTCATTTTGTTTAACATAAAAGTGATTAAAACAACATGTTGTCTGCAGCAGTAGCAACATTTGTAGACATTTTTTTATATATTTTTTAGGAGGAGTTAAGTTTTTTTTCTTCAAAAAAAAATATTTTAAAAAGTTTCTTTTTGGAAACGGCTCAAATAGATACACCATGTAAATGTAATTACCTTATTCTTTAACGCCCGTATTTAAAAAATGTTTTTGATCTGTTTTTAACGTTGTTTTCTGGATCTCTCAGGGAAAGGTTGTCCGCTACTTCCCAACGGAGCGCGGCCAGCAGGTCTCTCAGGGACCAATCACACTCAGCCTGACCACGCAGAAGACCACCCCGACACACGTTGAGCGCATGATCAGCCTGCAGTACCGCGACCAAAGCCTAAAACGCACTGTCGTCCATCTCCAGTTCACCTCCTGGCCGGAGCTGTGAGTCATATATTTATATTAACTAGTTTCTGTAGAAATTACTCGTTTCGAGGTTGTTGTTGTTGGTATTTATTACTTGTACATTTATTTAATCAGAGGAGTCCTCATTTCTTCATATTTCTCATCAGGGGTCTTCCTGACAGCAAGAGCAACCTGCTGCGATTCATCCAGGAGGTTCATGGACACTACTTCCACCAGAGGCCCTTACACACACCTGTCGTGGTGCACTGCAGGTGAGTGTGTGTCAGGGTGTGCAAGAAGCTTTCAATGTGAAAGCTCTCAATATTAAGATTGCCAAGCGATGCTTTATTCAAAGTAGCCGGTTATTCTGCAAGTTGCATTCCAGCATTACATTTCTATAGTGTCTTAATAAGGGAGTGGTACAGAGACCAATTTCACAAAAGAGTACTGTTAAAACGCAGTTCGTAAAT
Source organism: Etheostoma spectabile (assembly GCF_008692095.1). Classification (NCBI taxonomy): domain Eukaryota; kingdom Metazoa; phylum Chordata; class Actinopteri; order Perciformes; family Percidae; genus Etheostoma; species Etheostoma spectabile. The sequence continues at coordinate 19,086,406 of NC_045738.1, read as the reverse complement.
GGTGACAGCGTCAAGTTTATAAATAAGAGTTCTCTTCACATTACATGTAAATTGAAAATCCGAAAGAACTTTGCATTTTCATGCGTGTGTTTTTTTTTAAATTAGTGAAACATAAACGAGGAGAAATGATCTCATGTTGCAAAAATGATCAAATGTGTCCCTAATCTGTGGCATTCTCAAATGTACAGATCAGGGACCCAAAAGGGTTATTAAAAGAGTTAGAAGGGCCCCCCAGCAGTTTGGTTTTCACTTTACATCACTAGAAATGAATCCAGTTAAAAAAAAAAAGTTGATCCTTCAGTACGAGTTCCTCAGCCACCTGGTCTAAAGCCTGTAACGCCTGTAAACCTTTCCCTCTTTCATAAAAAAGCTCACATTTTCCTGGTAAAGTACCAAAATAACCTTTCAATTTCCGACATAGAAGTACTTTAAAGGTCCTATGACATGTTGCTTTTTGATGCTTTTATATAGGCCTTAGTGGTCCCCTAATACCATATCTCGGTTTATTTCGGTGTATTTATTTTTTTATTGCACATTGAGTAGTTTAAACTTAATTCTTGTATAACACTGTTCTTTTTACCGTTTACCTTTTTCATTTTCATTAATGCTGACTTGCCCAATGTTTGACCCAGGGAAAAAAGCTTCTGGGGGGAGTGTTTGGCTTGAGGTCATGGTGCAAAGAACCCTAGGGTGAAATTACTCCAAACCATCCCTTTAACCAGAATAGCCACAATGAGATTCTGGCAAACAACAGAAGGCACTTAACAAAATGTGCTACAAAAAAAAAACAAGGTATATGAAATTTAAAATATGAAAAGTGAAAAATATAAAGAAAAAAATAAATGCTATACAAGAGCAATTAAAGACAAAAGTACAAGGCAAAAGTGATACAGCTGGGACATGATTACTGGGTATTGTGTATATCTTAAATAGCACCTGGAAACATTATACAAATTGTGTCGTTTTTCAGGTTCAAAAATACAGCACCGACACATCCGATAATCTAGTTCCTTGATCCACAGTCATGTGAACTCATCAGTGATGTGGTAAGAGTGTTGCTAATCAGCCTGTGCTCTGTCTGTGTGTCTCAGCTCGGGCGTGGGCCGCACCGGCGTCTTCTGTCTGCTGTACGCTGCGCTGCAGGAGCTGGAGGCAGGGAACGGGATCCCAGACCTTCCAGTGCTGGTGAAGAAGATGAGACAACAGAGGAAGAACATGCTACAGGAGAAGGTCAGATACACACAACGCTGAAGCTGTTGTTTGGGCTTTGTATTTGAAAGCTGCAGTAGGCGGGGTCGGACAGTTGGTAATTGTTTGGACTTGATCACATATTTAATTCAGCGTGACATCGGTAGACTCCTTGGTCATAAATTTGGTCCTGGTGGCTGATGGGAAATTAGAGGTTTGGTGGATGTGTTTTTTTCTGATTCCAATCTGACAAGAAAAACAATTTTGTAAAAAGCAATTTCCTGGCTAACTGTTAATAAGGTGACTGCATTGTAGCTCCACTTTGAGCTATTTCTGATACATCCTGCATAGTACAGCTGACTCAGTAAGAATTGTAAAATTAGCAGGATAACATTTAAAGGCCCAATGGCATTAAAATTTCACTTTTTTTTAACATTAATGTGAGTTTGCCCGGCCTATGGTCCCCAAGTGGCTAGAAATGGTGATAGGTGTAAACCCTAGCCCTGGGTATCCTGCTCTGCCTTTGAGAAAATGA
>NC_045738.1:19083359-19084673 GCF_008692095.1 Etheostoma spectabile | reverse complement strand
GTTGGGCCGATCTGGAATCTTGCTCCTTATGATGTCATAAGGGGAAAGGTTACCTCCCCTTTCTCTGCTTTGCCCTGCCAGGGAATTTGGCCCACCCATGAGAGAGAGACATCATGGCTTTCAAACAAGCAAAGTGGCAGTTCAAGGCCACACCCCCAGCCTCCACCTTGCCCCCCCCCTCAAAAGTTACAGACTCCGAAATGGACATACTAAGGAAAGCTTATGTGGGACGACTCTAGTGGCTGGAATTTCACTAAGGCTGAATTTGGGAAAGAGACTTCAGATACAGTATTAGGGGACAACTAAGGCCTATATAAAAGAGACTTCAGATACAGTATTAGGGACCACTAAGGTATATATAAAAGAGACTCAGAACAGTATTAGGGGACCATCAGGTCTATAAAAAGAGACTTCAGATACAGTATTAGGGGACAACTAAGGTCTATATAAAAGAGACTCGATACAGATTATGGGACCACTAAGGTCTATAAAAGAGACTTTAGAACAGTATTAGGGGACCACTAAGGTCTATAAAAAGGACTTCAGATACAGTATTAGGGGACCACTAAGGTCTATATTAAAAGAGACTTCAGATACAGTATTAGGGGACAACTAAGGTCTGTATAAAAGCATCCAAAGAGCACCATGTCATGGGACCTTTAAATTCACAACACAGATATTGTGCATGAAGTAGTCACTAAACCTCAGGGGTGAAAAGATTTCCGGATATAAAAAGGCTTTATTTTAATTGTCTCTTTTGCGCTGTCTTGCAGCTCCATCTGAAGTTCTGCTATGAGGCCGTGTTGAAGCACGCTGAGCAGGTCCTTCAGAGACACGGGATCACTACCGCCACCTGCAGCAAGAACACCAACTCTGCAGCCACAAAGGTTTGACACTGTCAAAGTCCAAAACTCTATTCAGGCGCACAAGATGGTAAAATAAGTGAAATGGCTTTGGAGTTTGTACCCAGACGATGTGACTACCTTTCAGTACGTAGTTTGAAAACTGGCCTGATTTCTTTTTTTTTTAGAACCTAACTGACCCTTAGCCTGGAAATCCAGATCCAAATCCTAAAGGATTAACGGTCTGGCATCGAATAATGAAAGTTGCCCATGTCGAGTGGCAGCATCAAGCGTGCATTGAAAATCTCACTGCACGCAATTGGATAACACTCCGACCAATCACAACAACACACGGGGTGACGTGTCCAGAGCCCAATACGCTTAGCTACCATCGAAGCTAACTGGCAGATTAAACTGTCGTCATCTGTTTAGCTCACCTCTGGCCCCGCCTACATCAGATACACCGATGTGA
>NC_045738.1:19074715-19083349 GCF_008692095.1 Etheostoma spectabile | reverse complement strand
TCGGCTACAAGGGCATAGTTAATGAGCAGCATTACTCAATGCTAGAATAACTCGCTGAGCAAATTCAAATTGTGCTCTCGCAAGAACTCTGGATTTCCGGGGTAACTGACCCTCAGAATCCCATAGGATACAGCTCCATTCACTCCCATTATATTTCAGAAATCTGCAGGCAGAACTACCAGACAATTATTTTAACACCTGGTCAAATGAAAACTATCTGCTTTAGAATTGAGAACCTGTCTTTTTTTTTTTTATAATTTGGGGGATCTGACTCTTTGATGTTATTGATAACATGTCTTTAAAATCAAAAAATGTTGGGTCATTAAGGTGGAATAGAATAGCTTCTCCTCTAGTGGACTTATTAAAACTCATTCCCTGGTAGCTCCAACCTGTTTAATCATTCTCACTTTAATGTGCTGTATTTTGTTATATTTTGCTCACCTGATTGTTCCAAAGGATTTCTACGTGTTCTGGTCAGACGAGGTAACCCTTTTAGCTGTCAGTAGAGCAGCAGGAGTTATTAATTATATATATGTATTGCATATTTATAAGTTCGAGGCACTTTAGTTTATTTGTGTCTCGTCTGAACATTTCTCTTTTCTGAACCTTCCCTCTGGTTAGCCTTACCTGAGACAGGAGTCCCAGCAGGACCTCGTCCTCGGTGGTGACATGCCCATCAGCTCCATCCAAGCCACCATCGCCAAGCTCAGCATCCGCCCGCCCAGCGCCACAGACCCAGCCATGGAGGCCGGCTATGGCCTGGAGGAGCAAGTCGGCACCATCTTAACCGGCCTCGACTCGCTGGGTGAAGTCCAGCTGCTCCCGGACCTCTATCCTCCCACTGATCCCCAGCCCCCCTCCTCTTTCAGCCCACCTCTCACCTGCCCTACCCACTCTCCACCACCACCCAACGGCCTGGACGCGGCCTCCCCCTCCACGCCCCCATCAGCCAACCACCAGCCAGCCCCAGAGGCCACGCCCAGCGTGAGCCCGCCTCCTGCTTCCTCTGCTCCGGCTCCTTCGTCGCTGGAGCTGCTGGCCGCAATGACGCCCGAGGCCTTCTCCATGGAGGGAGGGGGCAAAGGGAAGCACAGGGTGACCAAGCAGAGCTTCTTGCAGCCAGCGGAGGGTCAGGGTCTCCACGGGACTCGAGGGGAGGAAGGCGACGACCCGCTCAGCAGCCTGGACCCGCTCTGGGGCCTCGGCAAGCGCTGAGACAGGTCCACGGATCGCTGCCCTTCTCTCACTTTACCACCAGGCGTTAGCGAAGGCTCTAGCTCTCTCTAATCCTGCTTATAATAAGAAAACAAACCAAAACACTGAATCCTGAGAGTGTTAGACATTTTTTGCAGTATAGATTACCAAGACGTGCCTGGTGGCAGACGGTAGGGGTTCAGTTTTGAAGTTTGGGCTTTAGCGGTGTGATACCTGAGACACAAACACACTAGCTGCTCCTTCAATCACTGGTGGCTTCTGGGACCAGATCACTATGCACTTGTCTGTATTCCTTCTGTCGCTCTTTGCTGCTTTTCTTTGTATGTTTGGATGTTCTGCACTCCCAGCACCAGATCTGGGCCAACAAACAAAAAATCCCAGAATGCACTCCACTTTTCATAGCCCCCTTCACAGGGTGTGATGGTGTTCGGCTGCTCTTCTCTGCGATTGTTTTGAACTGGAATAATGGATGCGTGGAGTTGTAGGCAGGCCAGAGGAGCTGGGTGGAGTTTTCTTAAGGACACCTGTAACTCAATCAGTGTGTATAGCTCAGTTGTCACGGTAACACAGATCAGCATACAAATCCGCACGTCTTAACAAGTTGATTATTTTTCTTCACTAGTAACACTGTAAATACATTCAATAAAGTTAGATTACTCCAAATGTCCTGGTAAACCTTCACTAATCATTCATTATTGTAAAATAACATTAAATAAATCCAGTAGACAGACAACTGTTGTGGTATCAAAGCCTCTTTATTTGAAAATTAGTACAAATTCGGCGCATTTTGTGTGTTACAAAATAGTAAATTAAATAAGCTTCACTACTACAGCCTGTGTAGATTGTAGCCTGCCAATAAAGGGAGGAGACCTGGGGGTTAAATAGACTTAATTGTTAGTGTTTAGTTGTTTTTTGTCATGCCACAGCTCTGATTTTCCTGACCACTGTCTAAACAGTAAGAAATGAAATGATACAGAATCTGATTTCTACGTGTTTAGGCAGCAGGTGGAGGATCAGATGTGGACCACAAAGCGTTAATTTCAGAGTTGTGCCGTTATTGTGCGGATGCAGCCACAGGACATGTTTTCTTTACCAACTCAAAGGACGAGGCTGTCACGGCTGCATGCACCGACTTCTGATAAGTATGACACACTGAGAGCCGGATGAATGGAAGCAACAGGATGAGAAGGTATGTTTGAAGCAGCAGTAACGAGCATGGTGTCAAATAAATTGGGCAGAATCATATTAACTGCCAAAAGTAGCTAGTTAGTGTTGGAATTGTTACAAGGCCAAGTCCATATACGATGACCAAAAACATTCAAAAGAAGCTAAAATTCAAGTGAAATTGCCACACCATCCCTCTTTAAAGGCATAGCTAGACATTTTGGGAAATACTTTTAAATTAGCCGACTGGTGATCTGTTAAATGAGGAGATACCACTCTTAAATAAGATAAAGTAACAGCTAGCAGCAGGTCAGTTTAGCACAAAGAGCGGAAACGGGAAAACAACCAGTCCGGCTCAATCACAGCACTTTATAAGCTAGCTAGCTTATAAAAAAAAAAAAAAAAAAGCAAAGAAAAGAAGTGATGTCTTGTTTAATTGTAAAAAAAAACAAAAAACATAACCAACAAGTTAATTAGTTAGTGAGCTGGCGAGCTTTGACGTCGGTAAATTTGGTTAGCATCTTTCCCCATTACTAATCTGTCTAACCTAGCTAGCTAACGTTAGCTAAACCGATGCTAGCTTTAAGTTAACCGTTAGTTTAATATTAAACGGAGTGCTATCGATGTTCGTATCCAAATCTCCCTGCCAGAAAGCGAAAAACGTTAAGCATATTTCCCAAAACTTCCAACTTTTGCTTTAAATCAAATTCACATTGCTAGAAAACACAAGTTAAAAACAACAAAAAAAAACTACCGGACACATTTTCCGGTTTCTAAAGCCTTCTCGACTACCGTTTTACAACAGAAAATGAGCAACAACAAAAAATCAGGCTACAATGCCAAGCAGGTAACAAGTCTGGTTTCTGTGGCAGTCCTAAGTGATGACACTGAAAACCACCATTTCCAGATGCTTGTTTTGTGCATAGTGGAAACCACTTGCTGAATTATAGATTTGAACAGAACCATACCAGTGTATTCTTTGGCTCTACCCACTGAATTTTAAACCAACCAATTTACTTTACATCAGTGTTTTGAAGCATAAATAAATAGAATCTGCTCTGTTCATGTGCAACTTTTCAATCAAACATAGATCTTTACCAAGTGCAAAGCATTTCCACAAGCATACAAAGATATATACAGATCTTAAATCACTAGATACACACACACACACACACACACACACACACATCTCAAAGCAATCGCAATAAGCAGCATTAATTGCTTAACCTAGCAATTGTGGTCACCTATGTGAGTACTTGGCTTCGAGTACACAGTAAGCAAAATTGTCTAAGACCAATACCTGCTGCTTATTGGAATCGTTTGGAGTAACGTCTATAATGTGAAATTAGATGTTTTATGCCTCATTAAGCTGTATGATTAATCAAAACTTTGCACAGTAACAGTAGATACATGATTGTGGGAGCACAGAAACCGTGTACAAATTCTATTTCTTTCTGCCTTGATGTTTCAAGTGTGGTCCAGCACCTGTCAAAATTGAAGTCCATGACTTTATTTAGCAAAAGTGACATTTGTCTTTCTGAGCACAAATCTTTAAAATGAATCATTTTCTAATGGCTGAAAAGGAATTAATCCCAATGTTGTAAACTGTTAATTGGAGACTCTGCTCATATAGTTATGTGTTATTAGCTTAAATATTGGCATAAAACGGCCATGTTTTAAAAAGAGACCCCACGTCTAAATGATAGGTGCTGTGGCATATATTATCTGTATACATGTTGCCTTTCTTCAAACTTAGTTTTGTCATTATTTGTGGCCAAAACAAAAATGCAGTAGTAAAAATCTCTAAAAGGGCACAATTTACAAAAAACAGCCAATGTAAACATGCTCAGCCAATGGCAGCCTGTACAGAACAAAGTCAGTATTCTCAATCCAAAATTCAAGCCGTTTGGAAAATGGAGGTAGCCCAATAAAGGTGTAGCACACATCAGTAACCTCATAATCAGAGGCTGGGATAAATAAGCGTAACCTTTTCTACTACAGCCCCCGAATTTCATAAAAACAAACACTTCAGTGATTCCAGTTCAACAATCACAAATCGTTTTATAACCACAGCCCCAACCCCGCCAAAAAAACAATCACCATTACATTTATGTCATTATTTCCACATTGTTATATTCATGTTCAAAGGTCGTGATTAGCCATTCATAAACAAACTGTTATTTTAAAAAAATGTATCGCTAATAAATAATAGATTTATACATAAAAAACAGCCTCCTATGGAGGTTTACTTTATACAGTAATCATCATTTATCCCTCACACACACACACTTTTCACACATAACCAGTTTTTGTTCTCAGCAGTATTTTTGCCATAAAAAGAGCCTAGATTCATTCATTCAGTCTCCAACACGCACGCACATACAACTGTGCAGCTTATCCCAACAGGCCGTAGACCCATAGAGAATGCTGTGGCTGCACTTTGCTGTTGAGCTAAAGAGGCAGCAGGAATATTAAAATATAAGAAGACAGTTTTATCTTCCTCTCTGGGTGGGTGGGGTCACAGTGAAGCCCCACCCGTACAAGCAGCATAGAGGGCAGAGCCACAAAACAAACGCGCATTTAAAAAAAAAAGCACAGACTGGTGACTGGTGGATGCTCTTTAAATGAGAAACATCCAGCTTTTCTTAAACTCATGACCTTCGTAAATGTCAACAGTTTGGTATCAAGGGTCTGTCACTCTTCTCAGATAAAATGCAGCAGGTTGCACAATCATACCTCAGCTCTTCTTTCATCATTACATCCAGGCTTGTACTTAAAACATCTAAATTAAAAAAAGAGCCTTGTGCGCAGATAGAAACCGGTCTAATGATCGTGTCTCCTTTGGGTGTCAGAAACAAACCAAGAAAGCAACAAAAAAAAACAACAGGGGAAGTGATGGAGGTGGAAATGATGTTCTGAGTGCATGTTTTTCTTCCCACCACCATCAACGACTGCCCTCCACCCGTCTCTCTTTAGTCTAGTTTCTCGAGCACAGAGGGCACGTAAACCAGGCTGAGCTCGCTGCCGAAGTCGCAGATGATGGCGGCGTTGTCGAGCACCAGCAGCTGCCGGACGCCCTGTCCGTCGCTGCTCTGGCCCAGGTAGACTGTCTGCAGCAGGTCACCGAAGTTCAGGTCCCAAAACGAGACGCAGCCCTGGCCCCCCGTCACCAGGAGAGACTCGGAGATCACTCCCAGACTGGCCCCACAACCCACCTCCTGGTGGGGAGAGGGGAACAAACTGAGTGGTACATTTTGTTGTAGTATTGTGCGGTAAATTTAAGATAATTTTTGACTATTCATTCACAGATAGATAGGGTAAAAATGGTCATACAAAAAACTGCCGCCTGTGCATTTCTTAGAACATAAAGAGCCACAACAGTACCTGCTGTATTGAGTAGAGTTTGATCCCGGTGCTGCGGTCCCAGATACAGATGAGGTCATCCAGTCCCGAGCTAATGACACAAGAGGTGGTGCAGACCAGCGAGGTGACATCCCCACGATGACCGTAAACATGGCTGACACGACTCCCTGTCAGGACGTCCCACAGGCAGATGGCGCCGTCCTGCCCACCGCTCGCCAGAACCATCGTCTGAGGAGACCGAAACACAGTCACAGCAGCTACATTTTTCCTGTTTTTGTTCCCACCACCATCCGTCTCTCCTTAGTCTAGTTCATCGAGCACAGAGGGAACGTACACCAGGCTGAAGTCGTTTGTGATCATCTTTGATCATGATTAAAAATTCATAGTATAGTATGTCAAAAAGTTAAAAAAAGTCATAGTATAGAATGTTGGAAAAGAGTCAAAGTATAGTATGTGGAAAAAGTCATTAAATGTCATAGCATGTCAAAAATCACAAAGTCATAGTATAGCATGTCGAAAAAAGTCACAAAGTCATAGTATAGTAGGTTATAAAAACGTTATAGTATGTCGAAAAAGGTCCCAAAAAGTCATAGTATAATATGTCAAAAAAAAGTAGAATAAGTCATAGTATGTTGTAAAAATGTTATAGTCGACAAGTTGTAGCATGTTGAAACAAGTCCCAAAAAAATCATAGTATAGTATGTAGAAAAAAAGTCGTAGTATAGTATGTTATAGCATAGTACTTCTCATCAACAGTTAGGGAAATGGATGGTAAAAGTGGATTGATGCAAATTTCCTGATGTCTCTGTTTTGTATGTTGGAAAGTAATTTGTATCTCGAAAAAAGTCAGTATATCAAAAAAATCAGAAAATCACAAAAAGTCATAGTATAGTATGTCGAAAAAAAGTTACATAAATTTATAGTATGTCAAAAAAAAAAGTCATAGTATAGTATGTCAGAAAATCACAATCATTGTTCCATAATTGTAGAGACACAACAACTTACTATGCTATACTATGACTTTATGTAACTTTTTTCAACATACTATACTATGACTTTCTTTCGACAAACATGGTATGTCGGAAAAAGTTACATGAAGTCATAGTACAGTATGTAGAATTTTTTTTACATAAATTCATAATAGGTTGTAAAAAAGACATAGTATGTCAAAAAAAGTCATAGCATAGAATGTCAAAAACACTATACTATACCATGACACACAAAGTCATGGTATAGTATGTTGAAAAAAGTTACATAAAGTCATAGTATGTCAGAAAATCATAATCATTGTTCCATAATTGTAGAGCCACAACAACTTACTTGACTTTGTAGAGTGGTAACTATATTCCCTTTGCAGTGCAGTGTTTATAATTTTGACCATTTCTTGTACACTGTACATAGTGTATCATTTGCGCTGCTAAGAATGTGATAGGCTACAATCTGCCATCCTTTCAGGACCTGTATGCTTCCAGGACCCTGAGGCAGACAGGAACCATTGTGGCCAATCCTTCCCACCCCGGACACAATGAACCATCATGAACAGTTTCTTCCCAACTGCAGCTGGTCTCATCAACAATTACCGCACATCTTGGACTATTATCTATAAATCTCCTGTTAATGTATTTTTGCACATCCTGCACAGATCTCCAATTTGAAGAATTTAGTTATGTTCACATATTTAGTTATATTATTTCTATTCTGAATTTATTTTCTTGACTATTGCCATTCTAAGCTAAAACATTTTATTTGTGTATATTATACAGCAAGGAATTTGACTCAAATGTGAAAACTTGGCAATAAACCCCATTCTGGTTGTGTATGTATTCTTGTACTTGGCATGTTGTCTGTAACTGATTGCTGTGTATTGTTGCAAACATGTCTTTCTGGAAAATGAGACCCGTTTGTCTTTTTTCCCCAACATGTCTTATGTGACATAGTATAGTTTGTCGAAAAAAGTTACATGAAGTCATAGTATGTCAATAAAAAGTCATAGTATAGTATGTCGAAAAAAAGTCAGTTTGTCGAAAAGTTACATAAAGTCATAGTATAGCATGTTGAAAAAAGTTACACAAAGTCATTATAGTATGTCGAAAAAAGTCATAGTATAGCATGTAGAAAAAAGTTACATGAAGTCATAGTATAGTATGCTAACTTTTTCTACAATAAACTAGTGTTAAACCTTTTTTAGCATGTCTTACATGATCTAGTTCGACAAATGACTTTTTTTCGACATTACTATACTAGACTTTTATGAAACTTTTTCGACATACTATACTATGACTTTGTAATTTTTCGACATACTATACTATGACTTTATGTAATTTTTCGACCATACTATATACTATGACTTTTTATCGACATACTACCTATGATTTTGTAACTTTTTCAAAACATACTATGACTTTTTCGAAATACTATATTTATGTCTTTTTCCCAACATACTATGACTTTATGTAACTTTTTCGACAAACTGTTTTTTGACATACTATACTAGTCTTTTTTACAAATCATACTATGATTATTTAACTTTTTTCGACCATACTATACTAAACTTGTTTCAAATACTATGACTTTTTCGACATACTATACTATGACTTTATGTAACTTTTCGACAAACTGTGACTTTTTTGACATACTATACTAAACTTTTATCAGACATACTATACCATGACTTTATGTAACTTTTTTTGACAAACTATGACTTTTTTCAAACATACTATACTATGACGTTTTATCGACATACTATGACTTCATGTAACTTTTTTCGAATGCTATATAGACTTTTTCCACCAACTGACTTTTTTTCGACCTACTAGGAATTTATGTAACTTTTTGCTAAATACTTTAACTTTGTGTAACTTTTTCGACATACTATACTATGACTTTTTTTTG
>NC_045738.1:19074569-19074690 GCF_008692095.1 Etheostoma spectabile | reverse complement strand
ACACTAAGTTATAGTATGTAGAAAAAAGTTACATAAATTCATAGTATGTTGTAAAAAAAGAGTGTAGTATGTCAAAAAAGTCACAGTAAAGTATGTCGAAAAAAGTTACATAAAGTCATAG
>NC_045738.1:19074485-19074559 GCF_008692095.1 Etheostoma spectabile | reverse complement strand
CGAAAAAAAGTCACAAAAAGTCATAGTACGTAAAAAAAAGTAAGAAACGACATAGTATGTCAGAAAAGACAGTA
>NC_045738.1:19074191-19074475 GCF_008692095.1 Etheostoma spectabile | reverse complement strand
CACAAAAGTCATAGTATAGTTGTTAAAAAGTCATAGTATAGTTGTTGTTAAAAATTCATAGTATAGTTGTTGTTAAAAAGTCATAGTATAGTATGTCGAAAAGTTACATAAAGTCATAGTATAGTATGTCGAAAAAAGTTACACAAAGTCATAGTATAGTATGTAGAAAAAAGTCATAGTATAGCATGTCGAAAAAGTTACATAAAGTCATAGTATATTATGTAGAAAAAAAGTCATAGTATAGCATGTAGAAAAAAGTTACATGAAGTCATAGTATAGTATGC
>NC_045738.1:19055362-19074166 GCF_008692095.1 Etheostoma spectabile | reverse complement strand
CCCAGCGGGATATTGAGGAGCAGCTGAGGTACGAGCAGTGAGGTGTATATTGACCAGAATCTGTGGACGGCTCAGGAGAACATCCGAGAGTCCCTTATACCGAGGACCAACGTCACAGTACACGGCCTCGGTTCCCGTTAAAGGCCTGAGTCTGATGAGTCAGCAGGTGGACGCCCGTGCAGGAACTGTTGGGCCGTACGAAGCCACGGAACCTGATTATGAGAGTCCCGGAGGGAAGGAGTTCTACGAGCGACCTGGAGGACCAAAGCTCACGTTTGCTGGAAAGAGTCGAAGTCACTATGGCCAGACCAGTGGCAGGTGACAGGAAGCCCGCCTTGGAAAAGTAAGTGAAACTTTTGAAACTATCAGGTTTTATACCAGGAGTGAGACAAATGGAGGATACCAGGAGCCGACGTGAGAAAACTGTATTTTGAGTTACAGTGGATTACTGTCATAGTGTGAGCGCAAAGATTATCGAATTAGTTGCAACTATAAAATACACGCCAACTATTAGGTAAACGGTTTGAGAAAAAATCCACTTAATTGGTTATATTTATCAAATTTCTTCATTGTGACAGATAACTTTGTATTATTTAGACTGTAGGATACAAGACATTTGATGACGTCAGCGTGGGTGTGGAACACACTGATCAATTTTTTCACCATTTAGATTTAAACAACTAATCAATTAAAAGCTAAGAAAGAAACAACAGATTAATCGGAATAAATACTGGAATGGGTTAGTTTCAGTGCTAGTCACAGTGACTTCTACTGTTTGACTTTCTGTACGTCTTTTGTAAATTTAAATCTAAAAGTTTTGTCGGCGATACTGGTCTAACACAAATGAATGGGGGTTAACCACCAGTAAGAAAAAGCAATTAAGGACACGATGTCCTCATTACGAAAGACCAACATGTAATTATTTGACTTCTTAAAATCCGAATTTGACGTTGTACCCTTTGTCTCCCTCTCAGAGAGCCCAGAAGAAGCCCCAGCAACGGCCTAACACAGCCAAGCCCTCCTTAAATACAAAGGCTTCAGATTTAACTCTGCCTGCTCTAGCCTGAGGATCCGAGTTGGCCGAGCTTTGCAGCCATCCTGGCCTTGGGGGGTGCCTACCTGAGGACTCCGTAGCCTCCCGCCGGACATTCCCCTTTTCCAACACTGCAGCTCGTCTCCCCCGGCATGAAGCCTTCATGCATCCTTCTGCCAACCTTGGCGGCAGCAGCTCTCTGCCTTGGCCTGTGCTCCAGCTGCTGGTCTTCATCGCGTCCCTGCCAACCTGCCTCCCCCAGACTCCTGCAAGGATTGCTCGATTTCCTACTTCTGGACCGCTACATGGCCCTATGCCACGCGGACCCCTTCCTCATACCCCACACATTCCCTCCACAAAGCCACTCAGCCAGCTGTTCAGGTTATCGGCCACCGCCCCCTCAAGACCCCCACCTCCTTGTAGCCCCCCGTCCCAGTCGGTCGGCCCCTCGACCACCACTGTGGTAGCACATCCAGGGCCCTTCCCCAGCTACGCCTCTACACCACACCACCATGTCCCCCCTCCAGCCTCACTGGCTACACTGTACCTCCACAAATGGGGGCTACCCCCAGTTTGTGCCCCAACCATGATGCCCATCAGGCCCACCCCAACCACAGCCGCAAAGCAAGTGCAGCCATAACCTCAGCCCACTGGGCAACCACTGCCTCAGGGTACCACTTGGGCCGAGGGTATTCCTGGCCCTCACCCCTCATCTCCCAGGCTCAGCAAGCCACCCACACGGGATTATTCCACCTCCCTGGTTCCCCCCCATTACCACAGGCATTCCCGTCCAGCTGCAGCCACACAACAACAAAATGGCTTCACCCCAACCTCAGATACCCCAAAGGCTACCAGACTCCCAGTGCTACGCCCCAGCAGCACACCCTCAGATGATCCCAGCCCCATGCCAAGGCCACCTCCCCACACCTCCTTCATCTCAACCCTACCTGCCCCACCCCACCAACAATGCCCCTGACTCCCTCACCAACACATGTGTCCACATCACGCACAAATCCACAATGCCACCCCTAACGCCCAGCAGATTCCACACCACCCACAGTGCAGATACCGTGTGTCCCAGAGGACAAATGCCCCCTCAAGTCGCCATGCCACCAGTCTCGCAGAACCATGCCCCCCAGTAGCCAGCCCCTTCACCTACCGTGCACCCACAGATTCTCCCCCACAACCTCATATGGTTCCCTGGTCCTCAGTTCACCTGCCAAGGGCCCTATCCGCAGATACCTCCCGGTGCCACTACCCACAACATCACCCACCCCGACAGCCCCTAGCCCCAACCCCATGCGGATGCCCAGTCAACCCCAGGCTCAGCCCCCTCATTCTGGGGAGTGTGCTACCCTGGGGTGAGGGCTCCTGATGCCTCAGCAGCCCCTTGCACCACAACCTGACGCTTCCCAACACCTCAGGTCCCTTCCCATGAGCCATCCGCAGCCCTCACTATGTACCCTTCAGCTCATGGTGAATGTCCTGCAAGTGCCCCCCATGCAATGCCACGTGCCATGGCCCACATGTCCACACGTTCCCACCCACTCAGCACATGATCAGCCCTCTCCTGGAGGTCCTTCATGGCTCAAGCACCCAACCTGTCCCTCTTCTTCTCCTTCGCCTTCCCCCTCCCCACTCCCTCTCAGGTCCTGCCTCTCTAAGTCAACCCCCAGCAAAGACCCACCCCACCCAACCCCTGAGTACAGCTCTACCCACTCTTCCCTCTCCTTCTGCTGTCTCTCTCCCTCCCAACACAGTTTCACGCCAGAACTCAAGCACAGATGATCTCCTCTCTTCAAGCCCAGAGAGTCAACCTGGAGGCACCAGCCCCAACCAGTCCTCCCAACCCACCAAAGCTGACCCACAGGATGGGACGACGCAGACCAAGAGAAGCTCCCAGCAGTCTCCTGACCAGGCGACCCTTACCAACCCAGAGCGCGTTGCCCGTCTTCACGGTGAACTGAACGTTTACAGAGCCCAAGTAATTCCCTGGAGCCCCCCTCAGAGAATGAGTTGGTCTGTCAAGTGGCTGACGCCCCGTGGAAAGAGCCAGGACCACAGAGAAGGACGCCCCCAACTCTCAATTGCAATCGCCCCGTGCTACACCATGAGAACCGTCCCAGACGTCTGCCCTACGACCTCAACCCCGTTGTCCTGCCATCAGGCAAAGACGACTACATCACGCCGCAGTATTGGAAGACTGTCGCCATACGCCCACGCCTTATTGCCACCAGCCTCCGCTCACCGGCACAGCGGCAGACTTCTGCTGATGGTGTAGAGCAGAATTGCATGGTTGTCATCGCTGGTTCAGAGCAGGACTGGAAAAGGTACGAGTTAAGTTTTCATTTTGTTTAACCTAAAAGTGATTAAACAACATGTTTCTGCGCAGTAGCACATTGTAGACATTTTTTTATATATTTTTTAGGAGGAGTTCAGTTTTTTTTCTTCAAAAAAAAATATTTTAAAAAGTTTCTTTTTGGAAACGGCTCAAAGATACACCATGTAAATGTAATTAACCTTATTCTTTAACCCCAGTTTAAAAATGTTTTTGATCTGTTTTTAACGTTGTTTTTCCGGATCTCCTCAGGGAAGGTTGTCCGCTACTTCCCACGGAGCGCGGCCAGCAGGTCTCTCAGGACCAACACACTCAGCCGACCACGCAGAAGACCACCCGACACACTTGAGCGCATGATCAGCCTGCAGTACCGCGCCCCAAAGCCCTAAAACGCACTGTCGTCCTCTCCAGTTCACTCCTGCCGAGCTGTGAGTCATATATTTGATTACTAGTTTCTGTAGAAATTACTCGTTTCGAGTGTTGTTGTTGTTGGTATTTATTACTTGTACATTTTTTAATCAGAGGAGTCCTCATTTCTTCATATTTCTCATCAGGGTTTCCTTACAGCAAGGCAACCTCCTGCATTCATCCAGATTGTTCATGGACCTACTTCCACCAAGGCCCTTACACACACCTGTCGTGGTGCACGGCCGGGGATGTGGTGTCAGGTGGCAAGAAGCTTTCAATGTGAAAGCTCTCAATATTAAGATGCCAAGCGATGCTTTATTCAAAGTAGCGGGTTATTCTGCATTGCTTTCCGCATTACATTTCTATATTGTCTTAATAAGGGAGTGGTACAGAGACCAATTTCACAAAAGGATGTAAAAACGCAGTTCGTAAATGGTCAGCGTCAGTTTATAAATAAGAGTTCTCTTCACATTACATGTAAATTGAAAATCCAAAGAACTTTGCATTTTCATGCGTGGGTTTTTTTTTAAATTAGTGAAACATAAACGAGGAGAAATGATCTCATGTTGCAAAAATGTCATGTGTCCCTAATCTGTGCATCTCAAATGTACAGATCAGGGACCAAAAGGGTTTATTAAAGAGTTAGAAGGCCCCCGCAGTTTTTTTCACTTTACATCACAGAAATGAATCCATTAAAAAAAAAGTTGATCCTTCAGTACGAGTTCCTCACCACCTGGTCTAAAGCCTGTAACGCCTGTAAACCCTTTTCCCTCTTTCATAAAAGCTCCATTTTCCTGGTAAAGTACCAATACCTTTCATTTCCGACATAGAAGTACTTTAAGGTCCATGCCATGTTGCTTTTTGATGCTTTATATAGGCCTTAGTGGTCCCCTAATACCATATCTCGGTTTTTTTCGTGTATTTATTTTTTTATTTGACATGTGAGTAGTTTAACTTAATTCGTGTTGAACACGTGTCTTTTTACCGTTACCTTTTCATTTTCATAATCGCTGACTTGCCCAATGTTTTGACCCAGGAAAAAAGTCTTCTGGGGGAGTTTGGCTTGAGTCATGGTGCAAAGAACCCTAGGGTGAAATTACTCAAACCATCCCTTTAACCGAATAGCCCAATGAGATTCTGTCAAACAAGAAAGGCACTAACAAACGTGCTACAAAAAAAAAACAAGGTTATGAAATTTAAATATGAAAGTGAAAATATAAAGAAAAAATAATCATCTCAGAGCAATTAAAGACAAAAGTACAAGCAAAAGTGATACCGCGGACATGATTACTGGGTATTGTGTATATCTTAAATAGCCCCTGGAAACATTATACAATTGTGGTCGTTTTTCAGGTTCAAAAATACAGCACCGACCATCCTAACTAGTTCCTCTTGATCCACAGGTCAGTGAACTCATCAGTGATGTGGTAAGAGTTGTTCTATCAGCCTGTGCTCTTTCTGCGGTGTCTCAGCTGCTGTGGGCTCACCGCGTCTTCTGTCTGCTGTACGCTGCGCTGCAGGAGCTGAGGCAGGGACGGGATCCCCAGACCTTCCAGTGCTGGTGAGAAGATAGACAACAGAAAACATGCTACAGGAGAAGGTCAGATACACACAACGCTGAAGCGCTGTTGTTTGGGCTTTGTATTTAAAGCTGCAGTAGGCGGGGTCGGACAGTTGTAATTGTTTGGACTTGATCACATATTCTATTCAGCGTGACATCGGTAGGCTCCTTGGTCATAATTTGGTCCTGGTGGCTGATGGGAATTGAGGTTTGGTGGATGTTGTTTTTTTCTGATTCCAATCTGACCAGAAAAACAATTTTGTAAAACAATTCCTGGCTAACGTTATAGGTGACTGCATTGTAGCTCCACTTGAGCTATTTCTGATACATCCTCATAGTACAGCTGACTCGTAAGAATTGTAAAATTGCAGATAACATTTAAGCCCAATGCATTAAAATTTCACTTTTTTTTTAACATTAATGTGATTTTTGCCCGGCCTATGGTCCCCAAGTGCTAGAATTGGGATAGGTGTAACCCTAGCCCGGTTATCCTGCTCTGCCTTGAGAAAATGAAAGCTCATTGGGCCGATCTGAATCTCTTGCTCTTATGATGTCATAAGGGAAAAGGTTACCTCCCCTTTCTCTGCTTTGCCCTGCCAGGGAATTTGGCCCACCCATAGAGAGAGACATCATGGCTTTCAAACACAAAGTGGCAGTTCACAGGCCACACCCCCACCTCCACCTTGCCCCCCCCCTCAAAGTTACAGACTCAGAAATGGCACTACTAAGGAAACTATGTGGGACTGACTCTAGTGGCTGGAATTCTTCCTATAGCTGAATTTTGGGAAAGAGACTTCAGATACAGTATTAGGGGGACAACTAAGGTCTATATAAAGAGACTCAGATACAGTATTGGGGACAACTACCTATAAAAAGAGACTTCAGTACAGTATTAGACCACTAAGGTATATATAAAAGAACTGCAGATACGTATTAGGGGACCACTAGTCTATAAAAAAGAACTCAGATACATATTAGGGGACAACTAGCCTATATAAAAGAGACTTCAGTATACATATTATGGGACCACTAAGGTCTATATAAAAGAGACTTTCAGATACAGTATTGGGGACCACTAAGGTCTGTTATAAAAAGACTTCAGATACAGTATTAGGGGACCCACTAAGGTCTAGATATAAAGAACTTCAGATACAGTATTAGGGACAACTAAGTCTGTATAAAAGCATCCAAAAGCACCATGTCAGGGACCTTTAAATTCACAACACAGATTGTGCATAATAGTCACTAACCTCAGGGTTAAAAGCTTCCGGATATAAAAGGGCTTTATTTTGAATTGTCTCTTGTTGCGCTGTCCTTGCAGCTCCATCTGAGTTCTGCTATGAGGCCGTTTTGAAGCACGCTGAGCAGGTCCTTCAGAACACGGGATCCACTACCGCCACCGCAGCAAGAACACCACACTCTGCAGCCACAGGTTTGACACTGTCAAGTCCAAAACTCTATTCATTGCGCCAAGATGTAAAATAAGTGAAATGGCTTTGGAGTTTGTACCGACGATGTGACTACCTTTCATACGTAGTTTGAACTGTCCTGATTTCTTTTTTTTTTGAACCTAACTGACCCTTAGTCCTGGAAATCCAATCCACATCCTAAAGGATTAACGTCTGGCATCGAATAATAAAGTTGCCCATGCTCGAGTGTCAGCATCAAGCGTGCATTGAAAATCTCACTGCACGCAATTGATACACTCCGACCAATCACAACAACACACGGGGTGACGGTGTCCAGAGCCCAACGCTTAGCTACCATCGAAGCAACTGGCAGATTACCTGTCGTCATCTGTTTAGCTCACCTCTGGCCCCGCCTACCTCAGATACAACCATGTGATTGGTGTACGCTCGGCTACAAGGCAAGTTAAGGACAGCATAACTCAATCCTATAATAACTCGCTGACAAATTCAATTGTGCTCTCGCAAGACCTCTGGATTTCCGGGTACTGACCCTCAGAATCCCAGATACAGCTCCATTCACCCCTTTATTTCAGAAATCTGCAGCACAACTACCAGACATTATTTTAACACCTGTCAAATGAAACTACTGCTTTAGATTGAGAACCTTCTTTTTTTTTTTTTATAATTTGGGGGGATCTGACCTTTTGTTGAGTACAGTCTTAAAATCAAAAGATTGGGTCTTAAGGTTGGAATAAATAGCTTCTCCTCTAGTGGACTTTTAAACTCATTCCCTTGTAGCTCCAACCGTTTAATCATTTCTCACTTTAATGTGCTGATTTGTATATTTTGCTCACCTGATGTGTTCCAAAGGATTCTACGTGTTCTGGTCAGCAGGTACCCTTTTAGGCTGTCAGTAGAGCAGCAGGGAGTTTATTAATTACTTAGTATGTTGCATATTTAAAGTTCAGGCACTTTTTATTGTGTCTCGTCTGAACATTTCTCTTTTCTGAACCTTCCCTCGGTTTAGCCTTAACCTGAGACAGGAGTCCCACAGACCTCGTCCTCGTGTGGTACATGCCCATCCTCCATCCAAGCCACCATCGCCAGCTCAGCATCCCCCGCCCCACGCCACAGACCCAGCCATGGAGGCCGGCTATGGCCGAGGAAGCAGTCGGCACCATCTTAACCGGCCTCGACTCGCTGGGTGAAGTCCAGCTGCTCCCGGCCCTCTATCCTCCCCGATCCCCGCACCCCCCTCCTCTTTCAGCCACCTCTCACCAGCCCTACCCACTCACTCCAACACCACCCAACGCCTAACGGGCCGGGCCCTCCCCCCTCACCCCCCACGCCTCAACCACCAGCCAGCCCCAGATCCACGCCCGCGTGAGCCCGCCCCTGCTTCCTCTGCTCCGGCTCCTTCGTCGCTGGGAGCTGCTGCCGCACTGACGCCCGAGCCTTCTCCATGGAGGGAGGGGCAAACGGAAACACAGGTGGACCAAGCAGAGCTTCTTGCAGCCAGCGAGGGTCAGTTCTCCACGGGACTCGAGGGAGGAAGGCGACGACCGCCTCAGCAGCCTGAGACCGCTCTGGGCCTCGGCAAGCGCTAGAGCAGGTCCACGGATCGCTGCCCTTCTCTCACTTTACACACCAGGCGTTAGCGAGGCTCTAGCTCTCTCTAATCCTGCTTATAATAAAAAACAAACCAAAACACTGAATCCTGAGAGTGTTACATTTTTGCAGTATAGATTACCAAGACGTCCTGTGGCAGACTGTAGGTTCAGTTTGAATTTGGGCTTTAGCGTGTGATACCTGAGACACAAACACACTAGCTGCTCCTTCAATCACTGGTGCTTCTGGGACCAGATCACTATGCACTTGTCTGTATTTCTCTGTCGCTCTTTGCTGCTTTTCTTTGTATGTTTGGATGTTCTGCACTCCCAGCACCAGATCTGGCCACACACAAAAAAATCCCAAATGCACTCCACTTTTCATAGCCCCCTTCCATGTTGATGGTGTTCGGGCTGCTCTTCCTGCGATGTTTTTGAACGGGAATAATGTGCGTGGAGTTGAGGCAGCCAGAGGACTGGTGGAGTTTTCTTAAGACACCTGTAACTCAATCAGTGTGTATAGCTCAGTTGTCACGGTAACACAGATCGCATCAACTCCGCAGTCTTAACAAGTTGATTATTTTTCTCACTAGTAACACTGTAAATACATTCAATAAAGTTAGATTACTCCAAATGTCCTGGTAAACCTAACTAATCATTCATTATTAAAATACATTAATAATCCAGTAACAGACAACTGTTTGTGTTCAAAGCCTCTTTATTTGAAAATTACAAATTCGGCGCATTTGTGGTTACAAATAGTAAATAAATAAGCTTCACTACTACAGCCTGTGTAGATTGTAGCCTGCCAATAAGGGAGGAGACCTGGGGGTTAAATAGACTTAATTGTTAGTGTTTAGTTGTTTTTTGTCATGCCACAGCCATTTTTTCCTGACCCTGTCTAAACAGGTAGAAATGAAATGATACAAATCTGATTTCTACGTGTTTAGGCAGCAGGTGGAGGATCAGATGTGGACCACAAAGCTTTAATTTCGGAGTTGTGCCGTTTTGTGCGGATGCAGCCACAGACTTTTTTCTTTACCACTCAAAGGACGAGGCTTGTCACGGCTGCATGCACCGACTTTGATAATTATGACACACCTGAGAGCCGGATGAATGGACAACAGGATGAAAGTATGTTTGAAGCAGCAGTACCGAGCATGTGTCAAATAAATTGGGCAGACATCATTAACTGCCAAAAGTAGCAGTTAGTGTTGGAATTGTTCAAGGCCAAGTCCATATACGATGACCAAAAACATTCAAAGAAGCTAAAATTCAGTGAAATGCCACACCATCCCTCTTTAAGGCATAGCTAGACATTGGGAAAACTTTAAATGCCGACTGGTGATCTGTTAAATGGAGATACACTCTAATAAGAAATAACAGCTAGCAGCAGTCAGTTTAGCCACAAAGCGCGGAAACGGGAAAACAACCAGTCCGCTCAATCACACACTTTAATAACTAGCTAGCTTATAAAAAAAAAAAAAAACAAAAAAGAGTGATGTCTTGTTTAATTGTAAAAAAAACAAAAAACATAACCAACAAGTTAATTAGTTAGTGAGCTGGGCGAGCTTTGACGTCGGTAAGTGGTTACATCTTTCCCATTCTAATCTGTGCTAACCTAGCTAGCTAACGTTAGCTAAAACCGATGCTAGCTTATTAACCGTTAGTTTATTTAAACGGAGTGCTTCGATGTTCGTATCCAAATCTCCCTGCCAGAAAGCGAAATAGTAAGCATATTTCCCAAAACTTCCAACTTTGCTAAAATCAAATCACATGCTAGAAAACACAAGTATAAAACAACAAAAAAAAACTACCGGACACATTTCCGGTTTCTAAAGCCTTCCGACACCTTTCACAAAAATGACAACAAACAAAATCGCTACAATGCCAAGCAGGTACAGCTGTTTCTGTGCAGTCCTAATGAGACACTGAAAACCACCATTCCAGATGATGCTTGTTTGTGCATAGTGGAAACCACTTGCTGATTATGATTTGAACAGAACCATCACGTATTCTTTGGCTCTACCCCCTGAATTTAACACCAACCAATTTCTTTACATCAGTGTTTGAAGCATAATAAATAGAATCTCTGTTCAGGGGCAACTTTTCAATCAAACATATATCTTTACCAGTGCAAAGCATTTCCACAAGCATACAAGGATATATACAGATCTTAATCACTAATACACACACCACACACACACACACACACACACATCTCAAGCAACGCAATAAGCACATTAATTGCTAACCTAGCATGTGGTCACCATGTGAGACTTGGTTCGAGTACACAGTACAAAATGTCTAAGACCAATACTGCTGCTTATTGGAATCGTTTGGAGTAACTTCTATATGTGAATTAGATGTTTTATGCCTCATTAACTGTATGATTAATCAAAACTTTGCACAGTAACAGTAGATCATGATTTGGGCACAGAAACCGTGTACAACTTCATTTCTTTCTGCCTTGAGTTTTCAAGTGTGGTCCAGCACCTGTCAAATTGAAGTCCATGACCTTTATTAGCAAAAGTGACTTGTCTTTCTGAGCACAAATCTTTAAAATGAACATTTCTAATGCTGAAAAGGAATTAATCCCAATGTTGTAAACTGTTATTGGAACTCTGCTCATATAGTTTGGTTATTAACTTAATATTGGCATAAAAGCGCACATGTTTTAAAAAGAGACCCACGTCTAAATGTAGGTGCTGTGGCATATATTATCGTATCCATGTTGCCTTTCTTCCAACTAGTTTTTGTCATTATTTGGCCAAAACAAAAATGCAGTAGTAAAAATCTCTAAAGGGCACAATACAAAAAACAGCCAATGTAAACATGCTCAGCCAATGGCAGCCTTACAGAAAAATCGTATTCTCAATCCAAAATTCAAGCCGTTTGGAAAAATGGAGGTAGCCCAATAAAGTGTAGCACACACAGTACCCCATAATCAGAGGCTGGATAAATAAGCGTAACCTTTTCTACTACAGCCCCCGAATTCATAAAACAAACACTTCAGTGATTCCAGTCAACAATCACAAATCGTTTATAACCACAGCCCCAACCCCGCAAAAAACAATCACCATTACATTTATTCATATTTCCACATGGTTATATTCATGTTCAAAGGTCGTGATTACCATTCATAACAAACTGTATTTTAAAAAATGTACGAATAATAATAGATTTATACATAAAAAACAGCCTCCTATGGAGGTTTACTTTATACAGTAATCATCATTTATCCCTCCCACACACACACTTTTCACACATAACCGTTTTTGTTCTCAGCAGTTTTTGCCATAAAAAGAGCCTAGATTCATTCATTCAGTCTCCAACACGCACCCACATACAACTGTGCAGCTTATCCAACAGGCCGTAGACCCATAGAGAATGCTGTGGCTGCACTTTGCTGTTGAGCTAAAGAGCAGCAGGAATATAAATATAAGAAGACAGTTTTATCTTCCTCTCTGGTGGGTGGGGTCACAGTGAAGCCCCACCGTACAGCCATAAGGGCAGAGCCACAAAACAAACGCGCATTTAAAAAAAAAGCACAGACTGGTGACTGGTGATGCTCTTTAAATGAGAACATCCAGCTTTTCTAAACCATGACCTTCGTAATGTTCAACAGTTTGGTATCAAGGGTCTGTCACTCTTCAGATAAAATGCCGCAGGTTCAACAATCATACCTCAGCTCTCTTTCATCATTACACCAGGCTTGACTTAAAACATCTAAATTAAAAAAAGACCTTGTGCGCGAGTAGATAAACCGGTCTAATGATCGTGTCTCCTGTGGGTGTCAGAAACAAACCAGAAGCAACAAAAAAAAACAACAGGGGAAGTGATGAGGTGGAAATATGTTCTGAGTGCATGTTTTTCTTCCCACCACCATAACGACTGCCCTCCACCCGTCTCTCCTTTAGAGTCTAGTTTCTCGAGGCACAGAGGGCACGTAACCAGGCTGAGCTCGCTGCCGAGTCGCAGAGGATGGCGGCGTTCGAGCACCAGCAGCTGCCGGACGCCCTGTCCGTCGCTGCTCTGGCCCAGGTAGCCTGTCTGCAGCGGTCACCGAAGTTCAGTCCCAAAACGAGACGCAGCCCTGGCCCCCCTCACCAGGAAGACTCGGAGATCACTCCGAGGCCCCAACCCCACCTCCGGGTGGGGAGAGGGGAACAACTGAGTGGTACATTTTGTTTGTAGATGTGTGGTAAATTTAAGATAATTTGACTATTCATTCACAATAGATAGTGTAAAAATGGTCATACAAAAACTGCCGCCTTTGCATTTCTTAGAACATAAAGAGCCACAACAGTACCTGCTGTATTGATAGTAGATTTGATCCCGGTGCTGCGGTCCCAGATACAGATAGGTCATCCAGTCCCGAGCTATAGACACAAGAGTGTGCAGACCAGCGAGGTGACATCCCCACGTGACCGTAACATGGCTGACACACTCCCTGTCAGGACTTCCCCACAGGCAGATGGCGCCGTCCTCCCACCGCTCCCAGAACCATCGTCTGGAGACCGAAACACGTCACAGCACTCTACATTTTTTCCTGTTTTGTTGCCCACCACCATCCGTCTCTCCTTAGTCTAGTTCATCGGCACAGAGGAACGTACCCCAGCTGAAGTCGTTTGTGATCATCTTGATCATGATAAAAATTCATAGTATAGTATTCAAAAATTAAAAAAAGTCATAGTATAGAATGTTGGAAAAGAGTCAATATAGTATGTGGAAAAGTCATTAAAGTCATAGCTGTCAAAAATCACAAAGTCAGTTAGCTGTCGAAAAAATCCAAAGTCATAGTAATGTAGGTTATAAAACGTATAGTAGCGAACGGTCCCAAAAAGTCATAGTTATATGTCAAAAAAAGTGAATAAGTCATAGTATGTTTTAAAAATGTTATAGTCGACAAGTTGAGCATGTTGAAACAATCCCAAAAAATCATAAGTATAGTATGTTAGAAAAAAAAAGTCGTAGTATAGTATGTTAAGCATAGTACTTCTCATCAACATTGTGGAAATGGATGGTAAAAGTGGATTGAGGCAAATTTCCGATGTCTCTGTTTTGTATGTTGGAAAGTATTTGTATCTCGAAAAAGTCATATATCAAAAAAATCAGAAATCGACAAAGTCATAGCTGTATAGTATGTCGAAAAAAGTTACATAAATTTTATAGTATGGTCAAAAAAAAAGGTCATAGTATAGTATATGTCAAAAATCACAATCATTGTTCAATTGTGAAGACCAACAATTACTATGCTATACTAGGACTTTATTACTTTTTTCAACATCTATCACTATACTTTCTTTCGACAAACATGGTAGTCGGAAAAGTACATGAAGTCTATACAGTATGTAGAATTTTTTTTACATAAATTCTAATAGGTTGTAAAAAAGACTAGTATGTCAAAAAAGCCATAGCATAGAATGTCAAAAACACTATACTATTACCATGACACACAAGTCTTGGTATAGTATGTTGAAAAAAGTTACATAAAGTCATAGTATGTCAGAAAATCATAATCATTGTTCCATATTGTAGAGCCACAACACTTCCTTGACTTTGTAGAGTGGTAACTATATTCCCTTTGCAGTGCAGTGTTTATAATTTTGACCATTTCTTGTACACCGTACATATGTATCATTTGCGCTGCTAAGAATGTGATAGGCTACAATCTGCCATCCTTTCAGGACCTGTATGCTTCCAGGACCCTGTAGGCCAGACAGGAACCCTTGTGGCAATCCTTCCCCCCCGGACACATGAACCCATCATGAACAGTTTCTTCCCAACTGCAGCTGGTCTCATCAACATTAACCGCACATCTTGGACTATTATCTATAAATCTCCTGTTAATGTATTTTTGCACATCCTGCACAGTCTCCAATTGAAGAATTTAGTTATGTCACATATTAAGTTATATTATTTCTATTCTGAATTTATTTTCTTGACTATTGCCATTCTAAGCTAAAACATTTATTTGTGTATATTATACAGCAAGAATTTGACTCAAATGTGAAAACTTGGCAATAACCCCATTCTGGTTGGTATGTACTTGTACTTGGCATGTTGTCTGTACGATTGCTGTGTATTGTTGCAAACATGTCTTTCTGGAAAATGAGACCCGTTTGTCTTTTTCCCCAACATGTCTTATGTACATAGTAAGTTTGTCGAAAAAAGTTACATGAAGTCATAGTAGTTCAATAAAAAGTCATAGTATAGTATGTCGAAAAAAAAGTCATTTTCGAAAAGTTACATAAATTCATAGTATAGCATGTTGAAAAATTACACAAAGTCATTCTAGTATGTCGAAAAAGTCAGTATAGCATGTAGAAAAAGTTACATGAATGCATAGTATAGATGCCAAAAAAAGTCATAGTATAGTATGTCAAAAGGTTACACAAGTTAAGTATTTAAAAAAAGTTACATAAATTCCTAGATGCGAAAAAAGTCAGTTTTGTGGAAGAAAGTCTAATATGCATGTCCAAAAAGTTACATGAGTCATAGTATTCGATAAAACGTCATAGTATAGTATGTTGAAAAAAGTCATAGTTTGTCAAAAAGTTACTAAAGTCATGGTATAGTATGTCGATAAAAGTTTGTATAGTATGTCAAAAAAAATCACAGTTTGTCGAAAAGTTACATAAAGCATAGTATGTTGTCGAAAAAAGTCATAGTATTTTGATAACGTATATAGTAGTATGTCGAAAAAAGTTAATAAATTCATGTATGTTGTAAAAAAGACATAGTATAGTATGTCAAAAAAACAGTTTGTCGAAAAAGTACATAAAGTCATAGTATGTTGTGAAAAAGACATAATATAGTATGTCGAAAAAAGTCATAGTATGTTGAAAAAAGTTACATAGTCATAGTGTAGTATGTCATAAAAAAGTCTAGTATAGTATGTCGAAAAAGTTACATAAAGTCATAGTATGTATGTCGAAAAAGTTACTAAGTCTAGTATGTAGTCGAAAAAAGTTACATAAAGTCTAGTATAGTATTCAAAAAAGTCAGTTTGTCGAAAAAAGTCATAGTATAGCATGTCGAAAAAGGTTACACAATAGTTATAGTATGTAGAAAAAGTTACTAATTCATAGTATGTTGTAAAAAAGTGTAGTAGTCAAAAAAGTCACAGTAAAGTATGTCGAAAAAATTTACATAAAGTCATAGTATAGTATGTCGAAAAAAAGTCACAAAAAGTCATAGTACGTAAAAAAAGTAAGAAACACTAGTATGTCAGAAAAGACAGTATGTCGAAAATCACAAAAGTCATAGTATGTTGTTAAAAAGTCATAGTATAGTTTTGTTAAAAATTCATAGTATGTTTTGTAAAAATTAGTTATAGTTGTTAAAAGTCATAGTATAGTATGTTGTTAAAAAGTCATAGTATAGTATGTCGAACACAACAACACAAAATGTTACAAAAAGTCATAGTGTGTTAAAAAAAGTCGTATAGTTGGTCAAAAAAGTCATAGCATAGTATGTCGAAAAAAAGTCAGTTTGTCGAAAGTTACATAAGTCATAGTATAGTATGTCAAAAAAGTTACACAAAGTCATAGTTGTAATGTAGAAAAAAGTCATAGTATAGCATGTCGAAAAAGTTACATAAAGTCATAGTATATTATGTAGAAAAAAAGTCATAGTATAGCATGTAGAAAAAAGTTACATGAAGTCATAGTATAGTATGCCAAAAAAAGTCATAGTATAGTATGTCGAAAAAGGTTACACAAAGTTAAAGTATTTAGAAAAAAGTTACATAAATTCCTAGTATGTTGTAAAAAAGACATAGTATAGTATGTCGAAAAAAAGTCAGTTTGTGGAAGAAAAGTCATAATATAGCATGTCGAAAAAAGTTACATGAAGTCATAGTATGTCGATAAAACGTCATAGTATAGTATGTTGAAAAAAAGTCATAGTTTGTCAAAAAAAGTTACATAAAGTCATGGTATAGTATGTCGAAAAAAAGTCATAGTATAGTATGTCGAAAAAGGTTAAACAAAGTTATAGTATGTAGAAAAAGGTTACATAAATTCATAGTATGTTGTAAAAAAGACATAGTATAGTTTGTCGAAAAAAAGTCAGTTTGTCAAAAAAGTTACATAAAGACATAGTATGTCGAAAAAAGTTAAATAAATTCATAGTATGTTGTAAAAAAGACATAGTATAGTATGTAAAAAAAAAGTCATAGTATAGTATGTCGAAAAAAGTCATAGTATGTCGATAAAAAGTCATAGTATAGCATGTTGAAAAAAGTTACATAAAGTCATAGTATGTTGTGAAAAAGACATAATATAGTATGTCGAAAAAAAAACATAGTATGTTGAAAAAAGTTACATAAAGTCATAGTGTAGTATGTCGATAAAAAGTCATATATAGTATGTCTATAAAATCTAGTATGTATGTCGAAAAAAATCATAGTATAGTATGTCGAAAAAAGTTACATAAACTCATAGTATAGTATGTCGAAAAATTCATAAAGTCATAGTATAGTCGATAAAAAGTCATAGTTGTCGAAAAAAAAGTCATAGATAGTATGTCGAAAAAGTCAGAAAATCCAGTATGTTGAAAATCCACAAAAGTCATAGTATAGTATGTCAAAAAGTAACATAATTCATAGTATGTAGTAAAAAAGACATTGCATAGTATGTTGAAAAAAATTCATAGCATAGTATGTTGAAAAAAAGTCATAGTATAAAATGTCAAAAAAAGTTACATAAAGTCATAGTATAGCATGTTGAAAAAAAGTCATAGTATAGTAAGTAGAAAAAAGTTACATAAAGTCATAGTATAGTATGTCGAAAAAAAGTCAGTTTGTCAAAAAAAAGTCATAGTATAGCATGTCGAAAAAGGTTACACTAAGTTATAGTATGTAGAAAAAAGTTACATAAATTCATAGTATGTTGTAAAAAAGAGTGTAGTATGTCAAAAAAGTCACAGTATAGTATGTCGAAAAAAGTTACATAAAGTCATAGTATAGTATGTCGAAAAAAAGTCACAAAAAGTCATAGTACGTTAAAAAAAGTAAGAAACAACATAGTATGTCAGAAAAGACAGTATGTCGAAAATCACAAAAGTCATAGTATAGTTGTTGTTAAAAAGTCATAGTATAGTTGTTGTTAAAAAGTCATAGTATAGTATGTTGTTAAAAAGTCATAGTATAGTATGTTGTTAAAAAGTCATAGTATAGTATGTTGTTAAAAAGTCATAGTATAGTTGTTGTTAAAAAGTCATAGTATAGTTGTTGTTAAAAAGTCATAGTATAGTATGTTGTTAAAAAGTCATAGTATAGTATGTTGTTAAAAAGTCATAGTATAGTATGTCGAACACAACACAAAATGTTACAAAAAGTCATAGTGTGTTAAAAAAAGTCGTATAGTTGGTCAAAAAAGTCATAGCATAGTATGTCGAAAAAAAGTCAGTTTGTCGAAAAGTTACATAAAGTCATAGTATAGTATGTCGAAAAAAGTCATAGTATAGCATGTAGAAAAAAAGTCAGTTTGTTGAAAAGTTACATAAAGTCATAGTATAGTATGTAGAAAAAAGTCATAGTATAGCATGTCGAAAAAAGTTACATAAAGTCATAGTATAGTATGTAGAAAAAAAGTCATAGTATAGCATGTCGAAAAAAGTTTCATGAAGTCATAGTATATTATGCCAAAAAAAAGTCATAGTATAGTATGTCGAAAAAGGTTACACAAAGTTAAAATATTTAGAAAAAAGTTACATAAATTCCTAGTATGTTGTAAAAAAGACATAGTATAGTATGTCGAAAAAAAGTCAGTTTGTGGAAGAAAAGTCATAGTATAGCATGTAGAAAAAAGTTACATGAAGTCATAGTATGTCGATAAAACGTCATAGTATAGTATGTTGAAAAAAAGTCATAGTTTGTCAAAAAAAGTTACATAAAGTCATGGTATAGTATGTCGATAAAAAGTCATAGTATAGTATGTCGAAAAAGGTTAAACAAAGTTATAGTATGTAGAAAAAAGTTACATAAATTCATAGTATGTTGTAAAAAAGACATAGTATAGTATGTCGAAAAAGTCATAGTATGTCGATAAAAAGTTATAGTATGTCAAAAAAAAGTCATAGTTTGTCGAAAAAGTTACATAAAGTCATAGTATAGCATGTTGAAAAAAGTTACATAAAGTCATAGTATGTTGTGAAAAAAACATAATATAGTATGTCGAAAAAAAGTCATAGTATGTTGAAAAAAGTTACATAAAGTCATAGTATAGTATGTCGATAAAAAGTCATAGTATAGTATGTCGAAAAAAGTTACATAAAGTCATAGTATAGTATGTCGAAAAAAGTTACATAAAGTCATAGTATGTCGATAAAAAGTCATAGTATATAGTATGTCGAAAAAGTCAGAAAATCCAGTATGTTGAAAATCACAAAAAGTCATAGTATAGTATGTCGAAAAAAGTAACATAAATTCATAGTATGTA
>NC_045738.1:19055169-19055352 GCF_008692095.1 Etheostoma spectabile | reverse complement strand
CATTGCATAGTATGTTGAAAAAAAGTCATAGCATAGTATGTTGAAAAAAAGTCATAGTTTAGTATGTAGAAAAAAGTTACATAAATTCATAGTATAGTATGTCGAAAAAAAGTCAGTTTGTCGAAAAAAAGTCATAGTATAGTATGTCGAAAAAAGTTACATAAAGTCATAGTATAGTATGTC
>NC_045738.1:19054966-19055157 GCF_008692095.1 Etheostoma spectabile | reverse complement strand
TAGTATAGCATGTCGAAAAAGGTTACACTAAGTTATAGTATGTAGAAAAAAGTTACATTAATTCATAGTATGTTGTAAAAAAAAGTGTAGTATGTCAAAAAAGTCACAGTATAGTATGTTGAAAAAAAGTCACAAAAAGTCATAGTATAGTATGTTGTTAAAAAGTCATAGTATAGTATGTTGTTAAAAAG
>NC_045738.1:19050591-19054948 GCF_008692095.1 Etheostoma spectabile | reverse complement strand
TTAAAAAGTCATAGTATAGTATGTCGAACACAACAACACAAAATGTTACAAAAAGTCAGTGTGTTAAAAAAAGTCATAGTATGGTATGTCGGAAAAAAGTCACAAAGTTATAGTATGCAATAAAAAAGTCACAGTATAGTAGATCAACAAAAGTCATAGCATAGTACTCATGAACAATTTAGGGAAGACTCAAAAGGTGCTTTGTTTGAAATGGACAGGGAAATGGATGGTAAAAAAGGATGGATGCAAATTCCCTGATGTGTTTCTTTGTTTTGTACGTTGAAAAGTCATAGTATAGTACGTCTAAAAAGTCTTAGTATAGTAAGTCATCAAAAGTCAATGTATCATAAAAAATGTTACAGTATATGTCCCAAAATGTCTCACTGTATGTATATAAAACAGGCTAGACAGAATAGATAAGGAGAGTCTAGAGCTATGGTGATATAGTATAGTACTAAAGGGAAGGTTTACTACTGACCTGGTCTATGTAGATGGCTGTAATCCCTCCAGAGTGACCCTGCAGGGTGAAGAGGCAACACGAGTCCTCTAGACGATAAACCTGATTAAGAAGCCACAGAGAAAGAAATTATTGGGATTGAACAGTGACACTAATACAACGGTTTAATCTCTTATATGGGAATGTTTGTGTAACAATTTGTAAGAAATTGGTTTGCAACCTGTAAACTGCATTTGGCATTTTAACACCAATGCATTTAAAACTTGACTAAGGCTTCAGTGTGACATAGTAGTATGTTTATGTAGTATGGTTATTCCTCTTACAAATTGTGTTACAATCCTGAGACAGAAGCCTGACATGTTGGTATTCAGTGTGTTACCCGGACAGTGTGGTCCTGGCTGCCGGCGACGACCCTCCCGGCGGCGGCTCGCAGCACCGTGATTGGCTTCTGGTGAGCGCACTGTACTGAGCGTGTGAGCTGGCAGCTGATCACATCCTCGCTGCTGTAACAGGTAGAGGGAGGCATGCTGCCTCGCCCAGGGGCTCCTGGAGGAGGATACATCATACAGTTTTCCCCATTTATTTTTTTTAAGAACCGCCATCGCCCATTTTCATTCTCCTGTTTTATCAGATTTTAGACTATATTGTTTATAACAGGGCTGCAACTAATGTTCGTGTTTTGGATTTATTAATGAATCGTTTTACTTTAAATTTACTACAGTGTTAAGACAAGATAAAAAGATCATTTTCACATTTGAGATCATTAAAACAAAATAATGTGTGGATTTTTTAACCTAATAGGTCACTTACTAACCAACTAATTGAATATCAAAATACATTACAAGATTGTCAATCTGTAGCTCTAGTTTATATTTTGTTATTTATAAAACATACGATTATGTAGCTCCAATGTCGGAGGGAGTCTCTTGCACTAATTCTTTGCATTATGGCTGCAACCAATCATCCTTTTTCGTTTTCAATTAATCTGCAGACTATATTTTTTGATTGAGTAATTTTTTTGTCTATAAAATGTTAGAAAACTGTCACAAGTGTTGGTCACAGTTTTCCAGTGCGCATATGTCTTGTTTTGTCCAACAAACATTGGAAACCCCAATAATATTCAATTTACTATTACATAAACAGTAAAGCTTCAACCAGAGAATGTTAACTGCAAAGATGAATGAATATTTTATTTTAAGTCCACCAGTTAATTGTCTGACATTGACTAATCAATTAATCAATTCTTCCACCTTTAACCTACGTGCATAATCACATATTTGTAAAACCTCTAATAAAGTTGTGTATCTTTCTATCCATCCATCCATCCATCCATCAGCATATCATTTATGTATAGATAGCCAACTGCACAAATACCAAAATTTGTAACTATTGACTATTCTACATAAGAGACCACAGTAGGGTTTCATGCGTCAACATAAGGTAGTGTATAAAATATAGGGTTCAAAATTAAATGTATTGTTGTTTGATCTGTTTCCAGATGCTTAATTATAACAATCATACCCAAATATAGGTGTGGTGGTGCGTATATATATATATTATATATATATTATATATATATAACTGTATATATATAGATACATATACATAATATATATATATATAATATAATATAAATATATAGATATACTGTATATAACTATATCTATATATACGTATACACATATATACTATATACACATTATACATATATATAGATATACTGATATACACAATATACATATATACATATATACATATATATAGTATATACACATTAAATTATACCCATATATACATTATACATATATTCATATATACATATATATATATATACACATATATATATAACACAATAATATATATATCTAATACTATATAACATATATATATACACACAACACACTATATAAACACACACACACATATATATAAATACATTATATATATATATATATATATATATATACTATAGATAGATAGATAGATAGATAGATAGATCGATAGAGACTTCTCATTTGTTCAATTTAACATCTAAAAAAAAAAAAAAAAAATCAATGACAAGCTGTAAAAATAGTACATAAATATGCAGAAAATGCAAAAGCATGAAACAGGTTTTAACTGCTTTAACTTGGCTACCCAGTCGAGATGAAACACAGCGTGACGTTGGCGAGCCTCACCTCTGTACTGCAGAAGACCCAGAGGTTTGTTTATCTCAACAGTGAAGAAATCCAGAGACCCGTTGAGCCGAGCCGCTACGATTCTGAGGAGGGGAAACATGGAGGCTCAGGATAAAGTGTAGTCCACATTGTCTTAATTAACAACGTTAAGGTTTTTATTCCACCTTGTCTGGTCGGGCAAGGGATACAAGTTTCTACTTGCCCAAAGTCAATTTTTCCTGTCACCTATACAAATAGCTTTTGTCAAAGAAAAAATAAGTTCAAAGAAAACATTGAAAGCCTCAAGAAGTGTCGAGAAAGAATATTTAAAAAAAAAGTACAATTCCGTTGTCATTTTTATTTCCGCTTAGCGTCCATCTAAGCAATAACCACCGGTTTGTTCCCTCCACTCTGGACTCTGGATTATTTTTTGTGCATTTTTAGGCCTTTATTTGCACAGGACAGATGTGAAAGGGGAGAGAGAGGGAATGAGTGGCATGTGCCGCCAGGGGATCGCTATGTACTATGCTGCCCATCAGCCACTTCAATCGATCTTTGCGCTACTGCAAAAAACCACCACGGAATAGTAAAACACTGTGAAGCGCTGTGAGAGCATTTCAATAAGCAGTAGAGGTAGCACTAAGACCTGTGTAAAATTAATTTAAGACTTTTTAAAGGCCTTATATTTTGATTATGAAACATAAGACTTTTTAAGACCCTGCGGAAACCCTGTAATTTGGACCGCTGTGGTGGTTCACAAGCTCATCCCTCTCCCATGTTTTGGTCCTGACTAAGGCTTGTGTCTTTTTAGTCTTCAACATTCGATGTGCTATCATTAGTCCTGAACACTAGAGTGCAGCCCTGTCCATTGTTGGCCATTTTTAGACTGCCGGCTGAGTCTCTCCATATTAATTCAAGCAAGACTGACATAGTTGCTTTTGCCACACTTATAGCTTAAAGGAGAATACTCTTGGCTTGGAAATTGTCCACACCCCATCTCCTCCTGGCTGAAAGACATGATCTCGTTTCTCAGCCTAGAGAATATCAAGGTTGCTCTCAGAGGGGTTAGTGAGTGATTTCTATCAAAAAGTAGCAGCTTAAACAGTCTCAGTTCTCCCTCCTGAATAAGTTGGCTCATTGACAAAGTCAAGTTATGCTGTGTGTGTGTGTGTGTGTGTGTTTTCCAGCTGTTTAGTATTGCTATTCTTGCCGTATATGTTTTTGATAAATTTTTATCCGTTAACTATTTATCTTTGACTAATTGGTTACTCATGGGATGAGTTGTTGGGTATGTGGGAGGGGAGTGGGTGGATCAATGGGAAGGACATTTCTCTTTTTAAAAAATGGTGATTTGTACAGACTTTAAACATGTACTAACATCAAACTTATATTAAAACAAATGAAGCAGAATATGTCAAACCTAAAAACAAAGGAAGTGTTGAAAAACACAGAAAAATGGTGAAAAAAAAACAACTGAGTTGTGCTAATGATGGAAAATGAACTTGAATAAAAAAAATTATACGAGTAAATGTTGCATTACATGTTTGAGGCTGTCACTGCGTTGACCCCTGAAAAAAACTAGTATGAACTTAAGAGTTTAGAAACTGTCTTTCATGTCGGTAATTAACATTAACATTACAAAACAAATGTACGCTCCATGTCAATATGGATTTGACACAAACAAAACAATCGGTCTAATTCCAGAGGAAGCACCGTTTAGTGTGTGTGTGTGTGTGTGTGTGTG
>NC_045738.1:19041778-19050581 GCF_008692095.1 Etheostoma spectabile | reverse complement strand
TGTGTGTGTGTGTGTGTGTGTTTACCTGTTGTTGAGGAAGGCTAGGGCTGTGATCCCAGAGACTCCGTCTTCATTAATACAGCGCAACGACCCCTCCACTGCATCCCACAACTGACAAATGTATGAGTTCAAAGTGTACATTAATTTTACAATAATATATAGTTAATCTGGTCATCATCTTTGCAAAAAACAAACAGAAAAGGCATAGGGTGAATAAATATTATACAGTAGATTTTTACCCACCTCCAGTTTACCGCTGCTCCTCCCAGCAGCTATTAGATTTCCTCTCAGCTCCATGGCCCAGACAGAGCTTTCCCAGTCTGCCGTCGCCTGCGTCCCCGCTGTGGAGGCTCTGTCTTGGGTTAGGAAGGCGGCTGAATCCCCTAAACTGGGTCTTCTCTGGAGCTGAGCTCCTGACGGCGGCGAGGATGAGGCTGAGGAAGGAGAGGGGTAGGCGGAGGGCGAGGGAGGCTCGTGCTCCATGTAGGCACGCTCCACCAGACCTCCAAAGTCAAAGCCTTCCCTGGGCGGGGTGCAGAGGTGGGAGGGGGGCTGGGAGGCGAAGTTGGTGTCAATGAGCGGGGTGAGATCGGGCTGGTCGGTGAATAGAGCCGGCCGGCTGGGAGCAGTGCGGCGTCTCAGCGGGTAGCCCTCTCCCTCCGATAGGCCGTCCCCGCTGATGGGGGAGCCGTGAGCTTCAGAGCCTAAACACTCCGTCTCGCCGGCTCCGCTCACACCGTCCCAGCCGTCCCGCTGCTCCCAGCAGCCACTGCTGCTGCTCCGTCTGAGCCTGAGGAGGAAACAGAGTACAGTTGGTTCGCTGCAAGGCACCCACAAATATAGGGAGAGTTATTGAGAAGGATAACCGCTCTGCCTAATATTCTCGGTGGATGCTAAGATGTGTATCTTTATCAGCATATATGTCAGCCGATATGAATTACAGTACAGAAATATTTACTCTGGTATGTTCAGGGTAATTTAAAAATAAAAAATAAAAAAATAAAAAAGGAAAAAATGTCACAATCACATATTTTGACCACAAGAGAGCACTGACAAGTTCTTTTAATTAACTGTCAAATGTCCTGCTTAGTATTTGGTCATTTTAGTCTCAATTATTAAAATATTTGCTAATTTTATGGTTTTATGTAAAAACAATTGGCCAATATACTGCTTAATGTACTGCCATTAGATTTT
Organism: Etheostoma spectabile; assembly: GCF_008692095.1. Lineage (NCBI taxonomy): Eukaryota > Metazoa > Chordata > Actinopteri > Perciformes > Percidae > Etheostoma > Etheostoma spectabile. The sequence continues at coordinate 19,049,387 of NC_045738.1, read as the reverse complement.
AAAACAACTAGACATTAGCCTTAAAAATTGGTTTTGCTGTGATTGAGAGTATGATTTTTACTGTACATATTTAGTTTAAAAAAATTTCATTCCATAAAAAAATGAAACAAGAAATGTGGTGTTGTGATAGCATAAAAAACAAGTGTGACCAGAAGAAAGCAACTAAAATCACTTTAAAAAAAACCCAAACTATATTGTGATATTCTCACCCATGGTTTGGAATGACGGTCAAACAGTCGCCAGTCTGGGCGTCCCAGACCCGGATCTGTCCTGCCAGGCAACAGCTAGCCAGCAGCATCCCGTCACTGGCTAAACACTCAATGTCCTGCAAGACAGAAAGACAGAGCATACACCAAATGAACACATGGGTTTGAATTTCCACGGTTTGTCCTGTTGTTGTTCCAAAATGACATGGTAATCTGTAATCTGAGTTTTCCGCAAGGAAATGTAACAACGTCACAAGTGCATGCACTAGAATTCTGTTTTGAGTCTATGGGCCTTATCTTGCACCCGGCGCAGTGCAGTACAAAGCCTGACGCAAGTGTCTTTTACTAGTTTAAGACTGACGCATTTGTCCATGTCCCGTCCAACGCCCACGTAGTTTAAAAAGCAAATGCACCTGCGTCCATCTGTGCGCCCATGCGCTTGTCTTACAGGGAGGTGTGTTCAGGTGAATTCTTGGCGTGGTGCTATCTTGAGGCAGAGGGAAGTGATTGCACCATTAACCAACAAAAACCTGGTCTAAAGTCAATAATGAAGCATCTCATTGTTTTTTTTACAGCAAATTACTAAAATTAGCCTAGGCTCCGGCACAGCTTGCACACTATGCTTGGCACAACAACAACACACACCCACAAACACACCACACACACACACCACACACCACACCCCACACACAACACAAACACCCACACACACACACACACACACACACACACACACATACATACACACACACACGCACACAAGCATGCAAAAGATTACATATAAAATATGATGGTGCAAATCCGCCATCATAATAGCAATGCGCCAAGGTACAAATGCACCTGACTTTGAAAGGGAACGGGAGATGACACTGATTGGTTTATTACATGTTATGCCCAAAACACACCTAGGAATTAATGAAGACACTAAGTACAACCCTTTTTATTACAACTCTTTTTTTTTCCGCCATCAAACTAGAAAAAGTGGATTTGGACACGCCTTGAACTGCTGCGTCTACTACTACTGAAGCGTCTTCTTTTCTACGATTTCTAAGTGGATTTATGGACGTTTAATCATGATGGACATCACGAATGAGGATATCCACGGGAGTATAAGTCACATTTACTATATCCATACGCATTTAATGTCTGTGTGATAAGAGCTATGATTCAGAGACTCACAGTATCTTTGCCTCCTCTTCATATCTCCCGCACCCCCCCGGAGAGGCATTTTGGCTTTCTTTTTTGGCTTTATCCTGTTGTATGTCTATGTCTATTATAAAAATGTACCCTTAACATCCCAATGGTTAAACATGCCGTCTTGAACAATGAGTTGAATAATTGCTGTGCGCGAACCATCTTGACCGTTCCAATACTTCAATTTTTTTTTTTTTTTTTTCTTTTTTACAGACATCTAGGTGTGTGTGTATTCTTTATCGGAGTCAATTCTCACCATACTGTGGCCCCTCAGCAGCAGTGGTGAGATCTCGCTGACGGGTGGCGAGTAGCCGTAATCGTCGCAGGGCAGGTCCCCTCGGCGCCTGCGCCCATGGGTGACGCCGTTTTGGCCGTAATTACGCGGGCAGAGAACCCGGTAGAGACAGAAGAGAAGAAGAACCAGCAGGACGCCCGCCGCCAGGCCCAGAGCTGCCACCCTGAACAGAAGGAGGAACCAAGACGGAGTCAAATCAAGACATTTTGGTTTTTATAGTCAGCTAAACACTTTGTTTTCTGCAGCTTCTACACAATTATACAAATTCAAACTGTGGACCCTGTCCAGTACAACCACCGCCTACTAGTGGCCACAGTTTTATACTTACATTTAATTATAAATCCAGTTAATTATATTAAAAAAAAAAAAAAGATTAAACCTAAAACATGTGCAACACATGTTCACATCCTCACCAAAGCGGTTGGCTTTTTCTCATTTAACAACTTGATAAGTCTCATTTTTGGAGGCTTTCATTCATGCTGCCTTTAATGGCAATGTCTTCTTGTGTATCCACTTGTCAATAGATCTGCTATAATTGCATTTTATTTCATGATTATTATTATGTGTATAGTTTTAATACTACAAATTTTATTTTTAAAAAAGGTATTTTTTTTGTACTTTGTACCCATGGGTTCAAGGGAACGAAGTGTGGGTTTATGCATGTGTCGGTTGATTTGTTGCATCCGGTTGACTGTCAGACTAATAAAGATGTCGGAGACACGGACAAAGCGTGTGATTTTTTTTTTTTTTATATTACCTATTTTATGTAGTTCTCCTCAAACAAAGGGTCAGTTTCAGCAAATATGACAGAAAGTTTGTTTCATAAGTCTTACCTACTGCACCTTTAAATACATGTCAGACTGACTGACTGACTCACTACATGTGAAGTACATTCTTCTTAAAAAACAATTTAGAAATGTCTCATATATTGTCTCTACAAGTGTATTATTCAACTTTGATTTTTGTTATAGAAGGAAAAGAAAAACGCAATACACAATTCTATCGAATTGCAATATTTCTAGAATTGCAATGAATAAAAATCGCAATACAAATCGTATCAGCACCCACGCAAAATAATTAAATCAGGACAAAAGCTCATCGTCCCAGCCCTAGTAACTTACTTTTTGTAGCTCGTGTGTTCGCGACATCCTGTGGTGTTCTGAGGATGAGGCACTAAAGTACTACACTCAGTGTTGGAAATAAGCGATTTAGATGTATCCTTTTTACATTTTTACATCTTTTTTTACAACAGTATCAGTATTATCAGCCAATCCTCTATCATATCAATGGTCCACTGCTGTTGATGTCTTTTGAGCATGCAAAGATGTTTTCATGCGATTAGAAAATGTGTCTGTGTTGCAACTTGCTCTTTTTGTAACAGCACGTTTATAACTCCGGCCTTCTCTCCATCTCAGGGTCATCTGAACGAGCCGTAAACTCAGCTGTCACTCCCCTCCCTGTCGAGGCCACGGCCATGACCTAACAGTAGCTGATAGCCTTTCTATCTACTGTCCAAAGATGAAACGAGGAGCGTAGCCTTCCATTCAGCAGCCACACTTCGCCTTACACAACCTAGTGAAAACTAAACTCCAGACTCTGATGTTGGAGATGGTGTGCCAGCTGCTATTGTCTTATTTGGACCCTTCTCCTTTTTTGTACACTTATTTCAGTGGTTCCTGAAATGGAGGCGTGTTAGACAAATGATGATACATACTTTTTATCTGATTAGTATTAAAACTGTTTGCGTAAGAATGCCATATTATACTGATCGCTCTAAACAAGATAACCATGGAGCCATCGTCTGTCCTTGTGAAAGGCCCAGGATGTTTCTGGGGGAGGAGCAGGCCGGGGAGATTCCCAGACCCAATGAGATAAACTAATAACATCCACTTTGTTAGGACTTTGTGTCAACATCAACTTTTAGATTATTTTTTGGGGATTTTCCGCCTTTAATTTTTGACACGAGAGAAAGGGGAGAGAGGGGAGGAAGACATGCAGGAAAGGAGGCATAAACCTCTGAGTACATGTGCGCCTTCTCCACCACTGATCCGACCTGGCCACAACATCCACTTTTTATAACTAAGCGGCTGTAGAGAGCCAGTTAGGCATTTTCTCTACTATTATTTGATAGAACTTCAGCAATCTCAGTCTATTCTTGATAATGAAATTATTCTAACAAGGCGACATGTTTTATCACATTAAAAAAAAGGTAACGTTTATAATAACTACATTTTATAATCTATCAACTGAAAATCTAAATCCCCAACTTGAAGATCTTGCCAAATACGCAGCTATGCTGCAGGAATGACTTGTGAGTTCTCACTAAACTACTATGATAATTCGCTTTAACAGAGGAACATCAAAATATATTAAGATTCTGATAAATAAAATGTGTAAAAACACAAACTTAAGATATGAAACTTAAAGTCCTTTGAACAAAAACACAAAACAATATAATCTGTGTTGCCAACAGGGAGGTTGTAGAGCGCTCTCTGGTGGACACACTATGCAACGCCAACGCTCATAACATGGTTGACAGACAATTTTTATTTTTTAAATATTAATCTATTTTTTTAATATTCATATTCATTTATCAGAACCATGTATTTGTCATAAATGATTCAGATGAATGGATTTTTATTTATATATATATATATATATATAAAAATATATATATTTTTTTCTTCTTCATAAAATTAAAAAACAAATCCATATCTCGGCCTCTACACTCTTCCAAGCACGTGAGTACTGCAGATTCACAGCGTTAGTCAGACATAACTACTATCAAAACAGTTATTGAAAGACGTGTCACTAGAAACAGGGCTCAAAGACAAACTGGTAAATTTCAGCCCTCAACACACACTGAGACGACCAAAAGAAGCCAAATAAGACTAAACATCTTGGCTTACCGCTTTAACAGAGAAGGGAAAGTAGCTAGTCAACACCTAAATGCCTAACCTACACAACAACAAAATTGTCAAACGCTGCAATGGGGCCAAATAAGTTCAAGCAAAAGCAAAGAATCAAGGCATGATTTCACGTCTGTCTGTTTTTTTTCCTTGAAGATCTAAAACATAGGGTACAGAAAAAAGGAATGCAGGTAATCTATCAGAAACTATACAGGATTAACCATTTTCCACTCCACTGTTGCATCTCGGATCACAGGTTCCATAAAAGCAACCAGTCGGCCAGGCTGGTCCGGTCAGGGAGAGACGATACTTGCAGAAGGCGGGGATAACAAGCCTCCCTGGTCTTTGTTTTCCGTTTCTTTGACTCTATTTTTGCCTCATATAAGATCAGACTAGTGACACTTGACACAATGTTCCTAATGCAACCCTAAGACAACAAGATAAAGCTTGTTTTCTAATCTTCAAGAAGCAAGAGAAACCTATAAAAACACAGAAGGTTTTTACAAGGTTATGTTCTGGATCTAATTCTTGAGCTTGTAGTACAACTTTGATGATTAAAATGTGCCCATATCACACTAATGTTCTAACTGCTAACTTGCTAATCAAAAACAACATTACTCCCTGCCTGTGTTACATATAAGTGTGATAGGGCTTACCCCTTGAAATTCAATGACTCAAATGATCCAATCAGTCGACTTGAAGCACTCATATCGAGCACTCTTTGTTTTGTTGTGCAGTGTGCGATATAGGGGTGGAACAGTTAAGATCGGTATGTTTTGCAAAGATCTCTTCTAGTGATCAGAAAACATTGTCTGTCTGTGTTGCAACCTGCTCTGCTTGGAACAGCATGTTCACCGTTATCACACCGGGGTTTCTCTGCGTCTCAGGGTCATCTAAATAAGCCGTGAACTGGGCTGTTCTATCCTCAACGTGACGGTCACGACCATGACCCAACACTAGCTGATATTCAGTATTACGAGCTCTCCATGGCCTGGTCTCCAGACCACCTTGGAATCAATTCTATTTTACCGCTCTACCTTCGGATAAAGACTTCTGCAGAAGGGACTTAAAGGTTTTAATGTCCGTGTGCAATCAGTTCAATAAAAGCCTGCGTGCGCGTGTGCGTGTGCGTGCGTGTGCGTGTGCGTGTGCGTGTGTGTGAGTTTATGAAGATCCCGTTTGCTTCTGTCCGTCTTCAACAGAAGCTACTCTTCCTGGGGTCTCTATTATTTCATAAACATATTACATACGCTGTAATACATCCAGCCATAACATACTCACAGTTAATCAAAAGAACAACAAAAATGCACATTTTTTGGTGTCCCCCCAATAAAAAGGTTTTAGCCAACCCCAAAAGAAAATCACCAGCATCAAAATGAATTAAAATAGCAATGAAATCTTCTTTAAATGTGTGTGAGAGCAATTTACTAAACAACCGTTGAACAAGCAGAACCTACACTTCACTTTAATCTTTAGAGTTGGGCTGTACCGGACTCTCCCGGTGATTTATTAAAATATTTAAGTGAAGTTAAGTTTTCTTTACTCACGCATAATATACATTTTTGTTTTTCAAATTGTCAGAAATAAGAGGCAAGTGAATAGATTTCTGTCAAATAAGGTGACGCAGACTCAGTTATTTTGGACCTCTAGTGTTACTTGGGCTGCAACCAACGATGATTTTCATCGTTGATTAATCTGTGGAATATTTTCTCGACTAATCGATTAGTTGTTTGATCTATACAGTGTTAGAAAGTGGTGACAAATGTTGATCCATATTTTCCAAAGCCCAATACGACGTCCTCAATTTTCTTGGTTTGTCCACAACTCAAAGAAAGTCCATTTACTGTCACAGAGGAGTAAGGAAACTAGAAAATATTCATAATTAAGAGAATTAAAATATAATGGTATAATAAAAAATAAGACTCAAACCAATTAATCACTTATCAAAATAGTTGCCAATTAATTTATTAGTTGTCAACTAATCGATTCATTTTTGCAGCTCAAAGTGCGATTTTCTTTGTCCAAAGTTTTGTCGTGTATATAAGCTTGTTTAAAACAGGGTTATTATAACAATAAGCAGGTCACGCAGGTGTGTGTGTGTGTGTGTGTGTGTGTGTGTGTGTGTGTGTGTGTGTGTACTAACTTGTAGAGAGTGAGGTCCGTCTGTATATCTGCAGCAACCTTGGGAATAGATGGTGGGGGGTGTTTCGTGTCCTGCGGGTGACGCGTCTCAATGGCCTCTTGGGGGCTCAGGTGAACGGTGACGGGAATGACTGGCAGGATGCTGATGTACCTGAAACAGAACGCCCGGTCATCGAGAGGCTAGTATGAAACCTGATGGGCTCTTCACAATCAAAATGCAGAATCCAAAACTGCACTTCTCCATAGGGACATAAGGACAGGTGTGGCCAGGAGCAAAATGCTAGTATGTTACCGCTACAGGCAGGGTGTTTGTCCAGTTTTAGAATTTTATTTCCATTTTTTTTTAAATGTAAATCTTTTAGTTGTTGTTGATAAAAGGTTGCTAAAGTTATTTTCATAATTGGTGAATGAGCTTATGCAGTGACTTTATGACAACTGCTCAATCATTAAAGCCATCGCTAAGTCAAAGCAGCTTCTTTTTAGTGGGTAAAGTACAAAATTCTGAATAGGTTTTTACTGACACTATCCCCCCATGGACAGACCTATCCCCACAGCGCTTTACCGGCGCTGGAGAAATGTCTGGCTGCATGAGTTAACATTCTTGGATAAGGGCGAAAAAAAAAAAAAAAAAATCACATTCTGCCTTTGAAAAACAGAAAGCGGAGATAGCGAAAGGGGAAGGAGTAAACAGGCAGCCAATGGCAGGCTTTATCCCACTTCTAGTCTATATTAACAACGTTTCCAATGGACGTGCCCCGTTTTTGGTCGGATGTCAGTCACCTTCCGCTTTCTTTGTGTGTGTATTTATCTCCGGTGTATTTCTGAGGACTACGGTTAACTGCTCCTCAGATCTCTGCAGGGTA
>NC_045738.1:19037046-19041768 GCF_008692095.1 Etheostoma spectabile | reverse complement strand
GCTAGCTAGACTATCTGTCCAATCTGAGTTTTCGGTTGCACGACTAAAAGAACTTGAACATAAACATGTTCCACCAAAACAAGTTCCTTCTCGAGGCTATTTTGCAGCGGCACCGTTGCTCCATCCGGCGCATAAAGCCGCCCCAGGGAGATTGTGATTGATTCAAAGAATGCCAATAAACCAGAAGATGTTTTTCCTTCTATCCTAGAATGCTGTGTGGTCTAGCCAGACCCTCCTCTGCAGCGCTGTGGAGGAAAGTCTGGCGATCTAAGTCAGACTACTGTGACACTGAATAACTCTCCTGCCCCACTCACCTCTTAGCTAAAGTGATGTTGTAGTAGCTGAAAAGTGATGGCCAGTGCCTGAAGGAGAGCCTCCTCCAGCCCTCCTCGTCCTCCGCTCCCCAGGTGATCTGGGGCACGGCAGGAGGCGGGGCCTGTGGGAGGGGCCCTACTCTGGAGGAGCCATGGTGGCCCTGTGACTGGTTGTCAGGTATGGGAGTTGGAGCGGGTGCGGGGTTGATGCCGAGGGTACTGGTAGGATCGCCTCCACGAAAGACGGGGGCCACCCCGAGGTGAGGGGGCAGACTGCCTCCTCCGGGATCTCCCAGAGGGCTTTGCTCAGACACCTGTGCAGCCAGGTAGGTGCGTATGCCAGCTGGGTCGGTGTAGACGAGGATGCCGATCCAGATCACCGTGCCAGCCTGGAGACGAAGCAAATGAATCATAGTGATCCGTTGAATCTGCTCGAGTTGCTCTGACTTTTGCTTTTATTACACTGGTGTTCGGTCATGTCTCCACCTCCGGTAGTTTTTACATAAAAGAGGAATTTTTTCCTCATTCTTTAGATTTATGTTTACATCCATATATCACATCGCACTGTTCCATCATCAGGCATCTTTGCTTCTCGTCTTGATAACTCATCTTTATTTCACCAACTGTCACAAGAAACAAATTATCCACATGCATTCTCACAGAAGTGCTGTGCAATTAATCAAATTTTTATCGTAATTTTGATTTCAGCTCCTAACAATCACAATGTAATCAAGAAAAACGATAATTTCGCACATTAGATTTTTGCAACTAAAGTGAAATGTCACGGTTGAAGGTGTTTCCACTGTTTTTGTTTTACTGTTTTTTAGGTTTAATAAGTGCAACATTTCAAAAGTCGATGAGTAATCGTGTTAAATATTTCAATATAGAGTTGGGAAATATATGGATATTCTATCGATATTGTGATATGAGACTAGATATTGTCTTTGATTTTGGATGTTGTAATATCGTGATGTGACTTAAGTGTTGTCTTTTCCTGGTTTTAGAGGCTGCATTACAGTAAATTGGTGGGATTTTCTGAACTGACCAGACTGTTCTAACTGCTCTATTGTTTGCCATTTACGTTTGACGTTGACGTTTTGTAACTTTTCCTGAAGTTCCTTTTCACTTTTTACAATGTCTTTGTTGATTATTTAGTTGAAGGAAGCCCAAATGTCTGATTTAGAAACTTTTTGAAAATGGGTCAAATTTGACTCTAAGTGTGAAGATATTTTGTCAAAGCATCGGTTGTCAACACTACAATATCGACATTAAGGTATTTGGCCAAGAATATTGTGATATCTGATTTTCTCCATGTCGCCCAGCCCTATTCCAATATTAATCAAAATAATTGTGATTATGATTTTCTCCATAATGGAGCAGCCCTATCTCACAGTGTGCCATAACCAGCAGAAAAAAAACATCAAAACTAAAGCTCAAATCAATTTCTCTGATTTAGCTAACTCAATGTGGATGTAGTCTTAAGCTACCAGTCCCTGTTGATGTGGTTTCAATTAAGTAAATCTATTAATCCATTTTAAAGCAAAGGTACACATGTAAAGGTCAGCTTGAGGGTGCAGCTGCACTGATGCGTCACTGAACAAACATTTAACAGTGTGTTCCCGTCAGTCTTTTTGATATATACGATGAGAATGCAATGCGTAAGACCATAAATCCAGGCGCAGGAACAGTCCAGGAAGGCAACAGTGGAAGACAAAGGACAGGTGGCAGACTGTCTTCTTACCATGATGATGCGCTGAGCCAGGCGCGTGCGGGCCAGGAAGTACACCACACGCAACCTCTTGGGAAGCCTTAGATTCCTGAAAGCCGGGGTCTGCAGGGTGATTGTGTGGGGGGAGGGCCGCGGGGGAGGCGGGGCCTCGCGTGTTCGCAACGGGCCGGGCTTGGGGGGTGGGAGTCCTGCTTCGGCTGGCAGGCGGCGGTTCAAATCAGCCAGCTGGGGTATAGATAGATAGGAAAGGTTTACACATCTGGGAGTTAAAGACTAAACCAGAGATCTTCACCAGGGAGGGGGAGAGAATACCAAGTTCTTGTTCATTTTTTAAATGTTTTTTCAAAAATTAAAATGCCATAACATGAATCCAACATGTTATTGGCAAATATAAATCAGCCTATTTTTGTGAAGAAAACAAACTGTGGATGATAGGCTTACTGGCCTATGGGTAAGGTAGTCACTATGATATCCATTCTAAGGATTCACTGTGCTTATATGTTTAACATTAAAACATGATTTATAAAATCATGCCGGCAATTATTATGTTAATAGTTTAGTATTCTATGCACTAAAAAAGTATGTATCAAGGCTTTAGGCCGCCCTATACGTTACTGTAGGCCCAGTTTAATATGCAACTTCATTTTACACAATATACTGTATGTAGTAGGGAGTCTCTGCTTTGTCTCTCTTCAGTTAAAGGGTCCTTGTCTTAAATGTTAAAGATCCCTGGATGAAAGGATTAATATATAAAAATCAACAGATTCGTTGATAATGACAAGAATCAGTTGCAGCACATATTTACCATCTACCACGTAGTCATAGGATTAAGGAACACTTTAGGAAGATTACTCTGTTGTGTATCTAAATGTCTATTCTTTCGTTGCTAATACTCATTTAGCGGGGCACGGAGCTGAACACAAATAAAAGGCTTCAGTAAGTGTGTGACAGTGGAACAATAAGAACTGCACATGTGGGACAGCAATTTGAAAACTATGTGGTGAATGTACTTTGGCCTGTGACTTCCATCTGACCTCTTGTACTACACGTGTGAGGAAGGTTTTTTTTGTGTGTGTGTGTGTGTGTGTGTGTGTGTGTGTGTGTGTGTGTGTGTGTGTGTGTGTGTGTGTGTGTGTGTGTGTGTGTGTGTGTGTGTGTGTGTTAGGTCCAGTTCATGCCTTTCTCATGTTTACATTGATCATTAGGGTTGATTCACAGATGTGTGCTGCCGTTTGTCTAGAATAAATACACAGGTTTTCAAAACGGTTGTAAAGATTGTCAACCTGCTGTGTTTTTACTTCTGTTTTCAGTGGCAAGTGTCTGTGATTTGAATGTAATCATGATTGACAATATCTGAAAAACAAAATTATGATTTTATAAAAAGGTACAAACTGAGTGTTTTGCGTGTAAGTCAGAGTTCTCACCTCCATGCGTCGGATGTCTATAGATAGTACTGTGGTGAAGAAGAACATCTGCAGGAAGAAGTCAGACACCAGGCCCACCACAGCGAACAGACAGAACTCCTACAACACCCGGAAACCGGGGGAGACGTCAGACCAGTATACAGGCAAAGCATATATCACTGTAACAGACTGGTATAACCAGCATAGCAGTATGTATTGCTGCATCATAAAAATAAGAAATGCAGTAGCTTGACGCTAACAGTACATGATATACAAGTACAGTGTGAGAAACTTCCTAAAAAAAGGAGGTGTTGCAAGAAGGACACAATACATGAGGCCAATTTATTTTTGTTTCTGTGTTAAATCGACGACGTTGGTACGTAGTGTACAGTAGGCACATGGAGATGCCGCCCCTACGTAGGACCTTACACCAAAGCCTGACGTGAACTTCTCAAAAAAGTAAAGTTTGGTAGCGTTGCATTTCCCCCGACTCATTGCCTGGATCTCCTTCTCCATAAACAACATGAAATCAAGGAGAGGGTTAACTTTTCCTGTTAAAGGTTTCCCACCGTGGTCAGATATTTTATGGGAGACACTATGTTTCTCCCACTACGCCTCCAGAGTCGGTACTCGATCCGCTGCTAATCCCCGTCACTCTCTCTAACCCACCCGCCCACACCCACACCCACACCCACACACGAGCCCTGCTTTTCTCTTAAAAGAGATCGACACACACCCTAACGCACAAGTTTAAACTTCAGGGCACTTACATAGGCTGCGGCCAAAGCTCTTTGTGGAGCTTCCACAGAACAATAAATCAAGCTTTAGTGTTTTCTTAATTGTTGTAACACTGCATTAAAGGGTAATTTTGTGTTGTTGTTTTTTTAACCTGGACCCTATTTTTCTATGTTTTCTGATGGAAGTGACTGATGGAAACCACAATCTTTGATATTGGCCCAGAATTAAGAGAGACACATTTAGTCAGACACAAAAACATAGGAAAATAGAGTCCACTTTAACACATTCTGTCTCAGTACATGAAACATGCCTTAAAGACTATTTCCAATACTTTGTTTTGTGCTGATGCAACAATATAACCATATTTCTGTTACCTGAATAGCTGGCACCAGAGTGAAATATCCAATGAGGATGATGCACAGTTCAGTGGCCATGTTCTTCATGATAGACCAGCTCTCATTACTAAGGCCTGGAGAGAGAAAAAGACCCAACATTTAAGAAAGAAACAAAAGATACTTTACATTTGGAGATATTTTTT
>NC_045738.1:19033572-19037036 GCF_008692095.1 Etheostoma spectabile | reverse complement strand
TTTTTAAACAGGAAAACTATGTAGTGACTAGTAGAATTTACTAAATGTAATATATATAAGACTCACATACATCACAATACTGCACTAAGAGCAATTTGCACAAACATAGGTTGCATCATCATGCTTACATCTATACATATACTATTTAAGTAGTTGCACATTTCTATTCCCAACTTGTATATATGTTCGTACATTCTTTTCTTTGTAGTTTTTCATCTATATTTTTCTAATATTTGTTGTCGTATTTTATCTTATTTATTATTTCTTTTTAAAGATGTAGGTCTTTATTTATATAGGAGAGCTGAAGACATGAAAGGGGAGAGAGGGGGGGATGACATGCAGGTCAGAGGTGAACCCACGGCTGCGTTGAGGAGAAAACCTGCGTTTTACCACGTGATCTACCCAGACGCCGCTATTTATTATTTCTTGTATATCCTATATGTATGCTGTGTGTCTGATATTTTGCTACTGTAGCACTGACATTTCCCAATTTGGGATCAATAAAAGTCTATCTAATCTAAATGTGCTGATGAATCAGTATTGAGTTGTTGCTCTTGCTGTACCTGAAAAACAAAAACACTCACACTCTCTCACACTCTGACTGTACGTACGCACCACCACCGACTTGAGCTGCAAAAGAAGCCCCGGCCGCCCTGTTAAGGACGCTTGTCAAAACGTACGGGGAAGCTTTTGATGCTTTGGCCGCTCTGACGTGGCAGCATTCTATGTTCGATCATGTTCAACACACGGTTGAAGAAAACACACACAAGCAGCCACTGCACGGCCAATACATTGACACTAGTTTTTTTTTTTTTTTAAACTGGTCCCAATACGCAAACAAAGTCATATCATAAATTAAAGGGAACCCAGCAACAGCGATGATGCTCAGAACTAATGTTTTGGTAGGAACAGAAGTTTACCTTGTTTGTTTCTCTGGGATCAGCCAGCTCAAAGGATGTCTATATTCCGATTGGTTGCTGGTGGTTTGCCGCTGAACCGCATCATAGCTCATTACCATAAAGTTCCACTTCCTGTAACTTTGAAGCTCAAGTTGGCTGCGGTTTGTACGTACAGTTACACCCTCACATTCACACACTCACACCCTCACACTCACCCTGAGCAATGCGAAGTTTGACCTCGAGGTCCACGGGAGTGGACACCACGGACTTGGTGAGGACTAAGACGTTCTCCAGGCCGATCACCACTACCAGATAAGGAAAGATCTCCCTGCAGGCAGAAGACCACATGCAAATAATAAACCAGGACTTTCTTCTAAGTGTAGGCTTGCATTCAGTGTAAATACTTTGCATGAGCATGACATTTTCTCTTGCCATGTTGACATGGTTTTCAAACTCCACATTTTTTATAATGCTGCGTTTCTACTGGTTCACCAAGTCAAATTTAAGCCTTTTTAAGACCAATATGAAAGAAATGTAAGACCTTATAACATCACAATCAAAGTCACATGTCAGAGTCCGGAAACATAGTCTGAAACCAATCTCCGATTTCCTCATTGGCATCCTTGGACTGGTGTCATTTAAGTTGCATGTTGGTCTCATTTGTAGTCATAATGCAGTGAATTATATTTGCACTAGCGACAGAAAAAAACTACACCACGCAATTATGAATCAATCAATGAATTAGAAGTAGCGTTACATTGACGTAGGAAAATGAAGACCTGTTTAAAAGTATTTAAGACCTACAACACAATACTTTAACTTCTTAAGGCCTGACATTTTATTAGGACATTTTTTACTTTTTTAAACTTTTTAAGACCCTGCAGAAATGCTGTAATGGCATTCAACTCAAAAGTATATTAAGCTTTAGCTCTTGGATCATCAGCATTACAAGAGCCAAGCAAGGATTGGAAAGCTGAGTTTGGTGGAACAAATGTTCCCGTTGCCGTGTAATGGTTGTGAAGAAACACTTTGCAACAATACAATAACAATTTTGTGCGTCACCCACAATGACTCAGTGATCATTTATTTTACCAGAAGCTGTGCCGCTTCTGAATAACCAGCTGCGTGGCCATCAAGATGATGCAATGAGCTCACATAAATCATTAGGTTAAACATTACAGTGATAGCTGGATCTAAATAAAAAGTGTTTATGACACAGGCCAAAGCTACATGTTAAAATGATTTTAAAAATGAGGGTTTTCTTTCTGCCAAAGTAGCAAATAACTAGGCTCAAGTGTTATTATTATGGCAGGGAATTTCCTCCCCTGTTGAAGTGCACAGACAGATTAGTTTGAGATTATAGATAAGCTTCCACTGTAGGAGTACAGAGGGGGTCACAGAGGAGTCCACACACACACACACACACACACACACACACACACACACACACACACACACACACACCACACACCCACACCAACATCCCACACCACACAACACACCCACACCCACACCACACACCACACACACACACACACACACACACACACACACACACACACACACACACACACACACACACACACACACACACACACACACACACACACACACACACACACACAGGAGTCAACTATGAGTAAGCATAATGTGTAGCTTGCATGCCTTTCCTGGTAATGTTAACCTTAATGTGTGAGTTCATGCAAACACAAAAGTGCAGCACAGCCCACAGCCGACCGCCGGTTCTTGGTCAGTGGCAGAAAAAATGTGACGTTGTCACGCCACGAGGCCTGCTTTCTATTAAACCTCAAATGATTGGACAACCATTAATGTCACTATCTATATATCGCCGCCCCCTCGTTAAGTCCCACCCACATCCACGCCCCATACCTTCTTCTTCTTCATCTACACAATGATTCTGCCGCCCACCTGCTGTAAACATTAACGCAAATCCAACAGACAAAGTGGGAAGTCAACAAGCCGCAGTGTGTGTGTGTGTGTGTGTGTGTGTGTGTGTGTGTGTGTGTGTGTGTGTGTGTGTGTGTGTGTGTGTGTGTGTGTGTACACATGTGCATGTTTGTGGACCTGTCTTGTCTTCCTGTGATTAAGATAAGTAGAGATAGATGAAACTGTAAAGGCTTGTTGGGGCAGTAAATAAACGGATACATTTAAATGTCAACAGCAGAGCAGGATGTCAGTCCAGACTAATATAATATTAGTTTTAATTAATTACTTTTTTTTTTCCTCTCGGTGAAACGTGGATGCTTCACACACACACATCTTCAACTTGGCCGCACAGAAGATCCATACAATCATTAATGATGATGATGTATAATGATGAATACTTTATTAATCCCGCAAGGGGAAATTACAATGTTATTACACACATTACAAACAGGTCTGAATTACACACACACTCAGTACACACACACACACACACACACACACACACACACACACAGACACACACACAAAAAATGGAGAGATGTCAGAGTGAAGGGCTGCCCATGGAGAGGCGCCCCGATGCAGTTGGGGGTTAGGTGCCTTGCTCAAGAGCACCATGGC
>NC_045738.1:19033005-19033562 GCF_008692095.1 Etheostoma spectabile | reverse complement strand
AGGTGAACTGGCACCTCTCCAGCTAATGTGGGCATCCAAGATTACCTCCAGATACCAATTCAGTATCTGACCAAATGAAATATGAAATATGGCCGCAATCACCCCTTCTATTCCTGAGTTATGGCTTTAAATAATATAACTTATAAATAATAACTTGAGCTCCAAAATCGAAACAGTCCTAGGGGATGTTTGTGCCAAATTTGAAGATATTCCCTCCAGGGGGTCCTGAGATATTGCATTCACAACACAAAAACGTGACGCCTCACTGAGACATAAAAATAAAGTACAGCTGAGGCTGATGAGGTCATTATTTTTGCAGGTATTTTGGTCACTAGTCAGTTCCTTTCAGCTATTCCACAGTCTGGCATGAAACCAAACGGTGATCGTACTTTCTCCATTGTGGCCCCGAGACTCTGGAACAAACTTCCCTTTCGTATTAGGTCCTCCTCTACTGCCGAGATCTTTAAGTCTCGTCTTAAAACACATTTCATTCTTTGGCGAATTATTTAGTTTAAGGACAATTGTATAGAAGTGTGTTGTTTGTATGATGTTCATTG
>NC_045738.1:19029243-19032995 GCF_008692095.1 Etheostoma spectabile | reverse complement strand
TTTATCGTCTTCCTTTGTTTTTATAACATATCTTTTTACAGCACTTTCTTCAGCCTAAGTTGGTTTTAAATGTGCTCTAGAAATAATTTGACTTGACAAACCAAACTATTAAAATGTAAACCAATGATGGGTCTAGGTGACCAATTAAGGGATCGGGAAAGTTACTATGATTCATCTTCTGGGCACCATGTCTGTACTAAAAAAAAAACTCATTAGTCATTCTTTTATGTATGTAGAAAAGAGTGGCCATTCCTACCCTCCATTGAGCGTGGGTGTCAGTCCAAACAGCGTACACAGTCCCACAGACATGAGCAGAGAGCTGAGGACTGTGACCACAGCAGCCAGAGCCAGACCCCACTTAGACTTCACCATGTCAATCTTCCCTGCAGGGTGGAAAATAAGACGTGACGAGGACAGGACACTATAGCTATCTGTACAACGGTTACATTAACTATTGTTAACGACTTAACGACTCAGCCATGAAGTCAGATGTGCTCCTTCAAAGGACGGGGATCTGCTGAAGAGATTACTTCACCACCCCAGGTTTATTATTAGAATTCTGTGCCACGGTTTTCATAAAACGGAGGCATGCAAGTGTTGCCAAACTGAAGTTTTTAGATGCCAGTTAATACAATTTATATAGAGGAAAAAAAAAACACTTTAAAAAGGAGTTCTTGACTTCACAGTGGAGCAAGAAGCAAGACAATTTTTTAAGAAATGAAAGAGGAATCTCAGTTGTATAATCCAATGTTGTTTCAGTAATAATATCTTTCAAAACAAATACCTTTAAGACGTTAATTTGGCCTTTTCGTTGGCCAAAAAGACTACTCTTCAAACCATGAAGGTGTTTGCATTTCTACATTAATTCTGAAAATCCCTAAATTGTAAAAGTTCTAGTTACATAATGTTAATTAAAACCGATTGACATAAAGTATGTATATTTTATAGAGATGTCAGCAAAAAACATGTTTTATTGAACTCAAAATGACAGTCACTACACTTTATATCTTTGACTTTATATTTTTGATATTTTATACTGATTATATTGTTTATATTTTTTTGTCACTACACTAGACAGTCATACACTTTATATCTTGACTTATATTTTGATATTTATATGTTTATTTTACTGTTATATTCTTATATTTTTTTGTGTCACACTGCAAGGGATTGCTTTAAATCTCGTGACATCAAGTACCGTGTACTTGTGTATAATGACAATAAAGGCATTCTATTCTATTCTATAAGTTATTCTTGATAAATACAAGAAAATAATTTTCTCACTTTGTCTTGAAAATCTAGAATTTTATAAAGAAAAGGTCAAAACTGCAGTTCCAAGCAATTTAGAAGTTACTGCTTGCGCATAACAGTTTGAAGAAAAAGAAATGTCTTTAATAAGGTGCCAAACATTACATTACATTACATGTCATTTAGCTGACGCTTTTATACAAAGCGACTTACAATTGCTACACGCCTCTGGAGCGACTAGGGGTTAAGTGTCTTGCTCAGGGACACACTGGTTGATGTATCGCAGTGGGACTCAAACCCAGATCTCCCACACCAGAGGCATGTGTCATATCCACTGCAAATTGGCTTGGGTGTGCGTGTATGTGTGTTTGTTTTATGAACTAATGTTTGTACAGGAAAGTCTCTGTGGGCTAGGTGGGTGCATTCATCCAGCAGTGTACAATGTTCCTGTGTGAGGATTAACTCTGCGCTTGACAGGAACAACGTTAGCACACAAACACTCGTGCACACACAAACACTCAAAGTCCAGATCTTTGGCACATTTCAAAGATTAAGTGTTGCGAAATGTGCAAACAAGGATGAAAGAAATGGAGAAAAAAAGAACAAGAGGAACAAGACACACAGGACAGAGCAGCCAGGTAGGGAGCGGTACTGACGTGTGGAGAAGTAGATGTAGGCAAAAAGGATGATGTATGTGGTGACGAGGGGGATGAGCTCAGCGATGCCGATCTCCTCTTTGAAGTGGACGTGAACCATGTGGTCGTCTCTCAGGCTGCAGTTGGCCGACGGGTGGAGATGCTTCAGACGCGCCCGCAGGCTCTCCAGGAACCTGGATACAAACATCGAGATCATCCTCAGCACTGCGGCCACACCCCACTAACTGATTCATTACATACAGTCACTGTAAGGACATTTCAGAATGATGCAGATGATTGGTAGTCTCCATCTTGGAGTTTGTCAAATTAAATGAATGTGTTCCTGTCAAAAAGAGAGATCAGTCAAGCAAAGCAGCCCTTTTCTAGAATACAGCGCGCAGAGGCTAAACACTAGCCAGTTGTCTCAGTTAATGCTCGTTACACAAACGCCTCCAAATCACGACTTGTATTTTCTCTTCTAGTGCACATGGGACTCACCTTGCATCGTAGCGGGACAGCACTAAAGTTATTGTGTACGTCACCACCTTCTTCTTGTTGTAGTGGCTGACCCCAGTGTACTTCCCAGGGACACCGAAGAGCAGGTCTAACACACACACACACACACACACGCACACGCACACGCACATGCACACAGAGTGTGATAAACAGGAAGTCAAAATACCAACTTCTCACTCTCCCACATCCAAGTAATCTTGCACCAGGGGTCATTTGTTCTCTATGGCTTTAAACTTGAACAAGAGTATTGGTCTGACTGCATCTGGCAGCCAAGCTGTCCCTGACTATTGATCCAGAATAAGCTCCCCACCTCTAAATCCCTTGCGCTGGAAAGGTGAGGCAGAATGCTGAGCGGGCTTTGGGTGATTTGGTTTACTATGTCAGTGGGTAAAGTTTTTCCGCAGTCAGTACATTCCCAAGGAATGAAACCTCTTAATGAAAAGCCTCTTAGTTCTCGGTTACCATTAATCGCCGCACACTATGTCCAGACAATTACTCCTGTGGAATGATGGCAGACTACCTTGTAAATCTTGAAAGGTTTGTCTAGAAATGAACGAATGGTGGCAGGAGTCAAAGACTCCTTTGTAAACTATTACTTTACTATTAGCTCTTTTGAGGAATTCATAGGATACTTCTGTCATCTATAACATTCAGAGTTGTTGAAATTACAGAGGTAGGCCACCAGTGGATGAGGTTTACCACTACTGCCACACTGTGTTGCAGGTTGTGGCAGGTTCATCGTTTTTGATGTACTGTGTAGAGATAATTTCCCCAGTATAACCTCTATAAACCATGTCATGGGTCAAGGCAACATTTGACAAGTCACAAACCTGCTTCAACTCAGCCTGAAAATGTCATTATGGTCTTTAGAACAAGTGTACACTGTACACTTTGGGCTTTACAATTTAAAACGTCTGTGTCAATTCTAAATATATCTAACCATCTCTGCCAATTTCTCCCTTTTTGTTTGAACATCACTAAAAGCAGGATATTAAAAAGAGGGGAAGACACTTTTTTCACAAGCATGTGTGCAGGCTATGTGTTAGCTTCTGTTACACTATTTGGGTCCTGCTCATTACCTCGCAGAGTGGCCGAGGTGTGCAGGCCTTTGGGTTCATGTTTCTGGATGGTCTTGAGGAGGTCGGGGTCTGAGTCAAACAGCTCCCGCTGGTTCTGCCAGTAGTTGCCGGGGGAAACGAGCAGGCAGCCGTGCTCCGGCAGGACCGACTGCATCCGCCGTAAGCCTGGAAACAGGTCTGTCACCTGGAGACACAGCGTCTCCAGACTGCGAGCCCCGGAGCTGGAGGAGAGACAAGGAGAAGACATTAGGTGGAAGAGATTCTGAAAGGGGGG
>NC_045738.1:19015841-19029233 GCF_008692095.1 Etheostoma spectabile | reverse complement strand
GGGGGGGGTGTTCAAATATCAACAATCTTCACGCAGCATCGCTTACTGCACCAAAGCTCACAAATAACAAAAGTAGAGTCCGACCGATAAAGGATTTTTAAGGCCGATACCAATACAAATATTTAGTTATTTAGATATCTGATATATCGGCAGATCATGTATAATTTAAAAAAAATCCAGAAACGCGTTACAAAACATACAGAATTCCATAACATTAGTTATTTGTAGTTATTTATGAGTTATCACTAAAATAATATGATGATAATTTGTTTTATTGTCACAACAGAACAGAGGAACATCAAAATAGGTCTGATAAATAAAATGTATAAAAATACAAACTTAAGATATGAAACTTAGAACTAAAAACACATTAACCAAAAAAAAGTCTGTGTTGCCAACAGGGGCGTTGTACAGCGCCTTCTGGTGGACAAACTATGCAACGCTCATAACATGGTTGACAATCCGCTTCTATTTTTTAAATATTCATTGAATGATTTTTTTTTTTTTATTATTATTTTAAATTGTCCATTATAAATGCCAATATCTGGAAATGCCTAATATCGGCCGATCATATCGGTCGGGCTCTAGACAAAAGCACCTAAATTAATTAGTATTGGAGCAGAAGATAACATTATTCTATCAGTTATCTACCAATATATTTGAACAATAAACAATTTTCTGGATTTGAACAGGCTGCATTAAACATCCACTGTACGGTACAACTTCCAAGCAAAGCACATTTCAGTGCTCGGTGCAGAACAGCTGCCAAACAAACAGAGGGCTGCAAAACAGCACGTGCACGGGTTTACAACAGATCTATGGCTCGCTGGATGGCAACAGTTTTTTTTCCTTTTTTTTAAGGTCATAGATGTTTTTCTTTCTTTCTCTCATGCCAAAGGGCAAAAATAGTTTCAGGTTCATAGTTGGACTTTGAACTGCCAAACAATATTTTTTATTTGTTTTCTTGGGGTCTACTAGAATAGGTTTACATGCTTTGATGTTCAAAAAAAACATTGTTTCTCACACAGCCCAATAATGCAGTGCCTCCACCTGAAACATTAGGCCCGTTGGAGATGAACTGCGCCTCGCCTGTAAAGTGGACGAGAGCAGGCGCCAGCAGCCGGGCGGGGACAAAAATCCGCTGTCAAGTAGGACAGGTTACAGCCACTTCCTGTCACCTTCAGGCAGGAAGTCACACTCACATGCTGTTAGGTCCGACAGAGTTGCTCTCAAAATGCTCTACATGCGATCTGTTGATGATTTTAATAAACAGACTTCATGATCTGTACTCAACAGATTTAGTCTCTCTGACTTCTAAACGTCACTATCAGCCACACGTGGTTTGTACAGAATAAGCCTTTAAAATCTGACAAATAGCAGTTAAAATCCCTCTGATTCAAAATCAATAAAAAGTTTATATGAAAAGTCATCATGTTGAGTCGATTCTGAACCAATCAGCTGTTAGATCAGCTGACAGGCCGGCGTTTCCCAGCATGCTCTGGGTCCGCCTGGGTCATGCAACTGCGCCAACTGCGTCTCAAACCTGTGGTTGCTTTGATATTGTGAGGTTATTGTTGCCTACGTGTGCATGAGTTCAGAGCAAGTTGGGATCAAGTTGGACACAAATGCAACCAGCATGCAACGGGCGGCGATCGCGGGGATCTATTCTGCGCAGAGCTGGCTCATCTCGAACGAGCCAATTAATTGGGGAATTTCAAACAGGAAAGTGGACGAGCAGTTGAGAAAAAGTTCTGTCTGTAGAAAATAAATCCCTATTTTGAATGAAATATGTTTTCTATTATGTAGTATCTATAAAAGAGGGGAAAATCCAAAAGAAGATAAAAAGCGACACTTAGTTTTTCCCCCCAAAAAAATGCCATAATAAATCTCACGTTTTTGCCTCTTTTCTCCTGAAATATTGCAGACTGAATATCTTTGGGTTTTGGACAAGTGATGAGAGAAAACTAAAATTTTAAATATGACAGTTTCTGCTTCTGTCAATGAGCAGGAGATTAATAAATTATGGAAATAAAAGTTGCAGCCCTAGTTTCTTCTGTCGTTGGTACATGCAGAATTGTATCGAGGTGTTGATGAAGGTAGACGTCCTTCTATTGAAAAGAATGAACATCTGGTTGGCCCTGTACCGCTGTGTATGTGCTTACCTGTCAGAGTGGACGTGGTTGCGGATCTCCTCCAGCAGGCTGAAGGCCCGACCCAGCGGCGACCGAAACACGTCCACCGTCACCAGGCTGCTGTCCCACGGAGACACCGCCGCCTTCACCAACACCTGCTGGATGTAGGCAACCGGAGGACCCCGGTACTACAGAACACACACACACACACACACACACACACACACACACACACACACACACCCACCCACACACACACACCCACAACACACCACCACACCACACACA
Source organism: Etheostoma spectabile (assembly GCF_008692095.1). Classification (NCBI taxonomy): domain Eukaryota; kingdom Metazoa; phylum Chordata; class Actinopteri; order Perciformes; family Percidae; genus Etheostoma; species Etheostoma spectabile. Next base: position 19,026,813 of record NC_045738.1, on the reverse strand, counting down.
CAACCACCACACACACACACCCACACCACACACACAGACACCACGTGCCACATTCAGTCGGTCTGCTGAACCAGCCATTTTAGCAAGTAATCTACAGAAGTTTAAATGACTGCTTTTTAAACAAGAACTCAAGACAGTGAAAGTCTTCCGTGACTGCTGTCCAGGTTGCTGTAACCCTGCCTCGACGGCTTTCTGTAACGTAAAACTGCTGTTGAGAAGTAAGTGAGCCATTGCTTTGTGTTCATCTTTCATCATTTATGAGCCTCCATCTTTGCTGTGAAAAGTGTATACCTCGGTCTGGGTCTGAGAACCAGTTTTAGACTTTCAGAGTGAATGTTGTGAAGAGATGTCACTTTACGTTTGGATTCAGATTTAGGGTTAAGAGTTAGGATTCCAGGTTAAGGAATACTAGTAACAGTGCGATGTATGTATATACTGTAAATGTGCATGTGCTTTCTCTTCTCCTACCCAGTCGGGCCGTTCTCCGAGGTCTCCCTGAGGCTCATGGGAAGGGACGCTGTAATCTCGCACTCCTGTGGTGAACTCCACGGGACCCGTCCCAGGCAGGGGAAGCCTTAATAACGGATAGCTGGGAGAGAGAAAGGGAGGGGTACATAGATGTGAAACACAAGTGTGAGAATAACTGAACCGCTCAACGTCTGCTGATTTTATCTGCTGGAGATATTTTCAACAATATTTCAAGTTCATTGAGTTCAACTGATATTTCATACTGGAACATGGGTGCCATGTATAACCTTAGACCCATACAGTTGGGACCATTCCCTCTAGGGGTGTAACGATACATCGATCTGGATTCAATCATCAACAATCCTCTCATTTTGAGTAGTTCATTTAATAATGGTAGTTTTGAGCAACCACGAAGAATAACAGAATAACAGTTGAAAGATGAGCCTTCAGTGGAGACAGGAGCGATGGGTCGATAAGGGAGTCTTTCAGTGTACAGTGTCTGTGTTCTTTATTTCTGCTAACTGATCATGTATACCTATTATCACAGGATTAACAAAAACAGCTAACTTGAATCCTTTTCAATTTAAAAAATAATTATAAAGAATAGGGTTGTGTGCTGATGGACGATATCGTCCATTGTGACAGGTGACCAGCCTCACAATGGAGAGCCACCACCGTGATGGGACTTTTCCTCAACAGTTGCATTCTTCTTTTACTAAAGCCAACCCCGTTTTTCATTTCCTAAACCCAACCGGTTCTTTTCCTAAACTCAACCATAGCTTTCTACTCGTGATAACACGGCAAGTGCCGTGTATGGGTACGCCCGGTCTAAACAGCGTAGACATACATGCGGATAGCTCAAAAAGCAGACAGATAACACACCTCTTGGCTTAAGAAAGTTGTATAGTTGGCGTGTATATTTACGCAAAGTCATGATGCCATGTTGGATACATAGAGATTTACAATGTCCTGAAGAGTTTCCGCCATCTTGAATGATTTTCTTTGACTCGAGCAACCAACGTAAATACGTCACGCTGCCTTAACTTCAATTTGCTTTGTCGCATCGCTCAGCATTTTCATGAAATAAGACTTCTAGTCTATTTTGGCCTCGTCTTGCTCATGGCAGCGGCAAGCTTGTTTTCTCTATGGATGAAAAACGCATGTTATTTATCAAAAATCTCATTGTGTAAATATTGTGTGAAAGCACCAACAGTCAACACTACAATATCCGTATTGATATTGAGGTATTTGGTCAAAAATATTGTGATATTTGATTTTTGGTCACATCAGTCTTTCAGACACAAATGCATGGGGAAATAGGATACAGGTTGAAATAAAAACCTTACCCTTTAAGAGTTGCCTACAGGGCTGTCGTCAAGACCAAGACAAGTCAAAACCAGAACACTTCAGGGACTAAAAGGGGCCAAATCTGAGAAAAGGCAACTCCTCTCCCATGACCAAGCTTGAATTTATATTAGCGGCTAGTCCTCACTTAAAAAGGAAAGACAAGAGTTCTTGCACTAAGAGCTTTCATAACTTCCCCATCTAGTCATCACCATAGTGAAGACATTTCTTCCTGGGGTCCAACACAAGACAAACAATATTATAAAGCAAATTACATATTTATTATACAGTACATAATATATACATAGTTTATAAAATGGCACATCCAAAAAAGGGAGGGCTGCAGCTGAGTAAACCCCTTTCATAAAAGGGACACATGCATATGACCTGCGTTGGACCTCTTCATTAAGAACAGCTGTCACGCTGTTAGTAAAGACTCAAGTCAGCAGCGTAGCTCCATACACTTAACTGATACACTAGAGCATTACACAAGAAGTTACAGATTTGTTTTTTTCCGGCTTGCAGATTCATGCCGAAAAATTGCATTCTGTTGACTTAATGATGTTTTCCTGTTCCTTAATCTAACTGCTGGGGAACAGAATCTGTGAGGGGACGTGGGGAACATTTACGGGCTTTAAGGAAATCACCTAAATCACTAAGTACATTGAGTGGACAGTAGCATGTTGGCACACATAAGAAAAGGCATTGTGCATTCTGCAATCAGACAGTGATTTACTCTGGAGGGTAGGCTAGACCCATCAGGAACACATTGTGTGTGTGTGTGAATGTATGAAAAAAAGTCTCAAGTGTTGCTTTAACCTCTTGAAACACACTGGAAAATATATGATTTTCTCGCCTAAATTTTTACCCCCCTAACATGCTGCAGTGTCCCACATGCTTTGGCCCCTGGGATGACCCGGAGTTCATTGTGAACCTAACACCTCAGCTTGTTGTTTCTAGTGGCATTGTGACACTAGGCCTTATTGACACAGAGCTACAGAGGTTAGAACACCAGAATTCTATTTCCGTCCAAGTAAATCATCTAAAAAATTATAAAAAGCACTACTGTAAGCATATTACAACTGCTATATACTAAATAGTACCCTAGCAACATGTCTCAACTTTGAACAGAAAAATCCAGAAGAAAATTGCTTATAAAATGGATTTTTATGATTTTTTTCTACAGATATGTCTGTGCTTTTGTCTAATTTCTTATTTCTAAAAAAGCCCAAAAGTGCTAAATACATAACTTCTGAAATACAAAAACCATCTACATCACTCACACACATGCCTAAAATAAGTAGATACTAGATTTATGGGAATAAGTAATCATAATTTGATGAAATGTTGAAATGCTATAAGAGCCATATTTTTGCTTTCAGACAGTTGGAGTGAACTCAGGGATAGGTTTTTTGTTGGCCATGTCGGTACCATTCAACTCGTCTCTTTACTGGCTATACAGGGATGCCAGTTTTATGCCCTATGTTCTAATTGGTGGGTTCACTGTCATTCTTTCCCACGTGGGCCCAATGGGAGCTGTACGATATGATTGGCTTAGTTTGGTGTATCTCTTATAGAATCAGGCTATTGGTTGGCAACCAGCTTCATTCGAACGTGCTGGCACCACAGATTCAATGATGTGTCGGCATGATTCCTAGCGCGCACAGGGAAAAGTTACACGCGATCAAACCGAGAAATGATGCACTATCTAGATTCGAACGTCAAACTTGGCCAGAAACTCACAGATTTTGAGGACCAGATAATTATGGATTACAAGGCTGGATATTCTAATGTTTGACATGTTTACGAAGGAGGAAAACAACGTTTTCGGCGATCTTTCACCGCTGTGATTAAAGACACGAGCAGACAGGTATGGATGCAGATTCATTTTATACTTAAATCTGTCTGTCTTGCTTACTTCAGAACAGAGTTATACCGTTGTGAGTCACCTTATTGCTTGTGTGTGGGCTCGATGGAATGCATACTTAAGCTTTCTACGATGTATGACTTGAGCGTGTTTATGACGGTTTATGCAAGTAATAACGTCCTTTTATGGTGCGTTCCAATTTCGAACCACCAGTGGTCTAATCAATCACACAAGCCTCCAAGCGGAAGGGCCTTTAAAGAAATTATCCAAATGTGAAGTTATGTTAAAGAAACTTGATTTGTTAGACGTTTTGATCTTTGTGATCAAGTCGTAGTACTTCTGCATGTATTAACTGGACGAGAGATTAGAAAGGTCTGGAAAATGACCCCAAAAAAACTGAGGAGCAGGTGAAAAGGTAGTTGCTGAGTTATTGATCAGTAACATTGGCCCCCAATCCCAAAGTGAGCCCTGAGGATTTAGGACTAAAGACTCACTGAGTTACTAGATCTCAGACGCTAAGTGAGTGAGTGAGTGAGTGAGGTCACATGGGCTCAGATAGGTATAGGTGGGATTGGGACAGCACTTCCCCATGGCAACGTTGAATAAAAAAAAATTTGTTGCTGACACTTGCCGGTTCGGGAATTTTCATTTTAAGTTTGTTGCTTTCCACACAACCAAGATACAGGAGACTGCTACCTGAGTCCAAACTTTTTCAAACTCTTGTTATACAAGCCGGACAACAAGTTGGTCCAAAAAACTGATTTACAACTTCCTTATCATTAATTATTAATGGTTTTATATGATTTGAGTCAGAGGAGTGATCACAGATGGGGGCCAACGTTCAAAGGGTTGCTTTTTGTTTATTGGCTGGCCCACTGTGGTTCATACAGTGCAGCCGCGAGGGCTTTTGATGTGCCAGGACTTTCCTATGGTCTAAACATCACACACGCTTTGAACTGTGGGTAATTTTTGTGGTTGAAGTCTGCATCGATGCAGACTCCCGGAAAGGGTTCAGTAAGGGTGTCCTCGAACCCTCACGCCCTTTGAAATTGGACATTGGGACAACCCTGAGCCCTTACGAATGTCGCGAGAACGTGCACCAAATTTCACCAATCATCCAAAACCACCGATTAGGCCTTTATCACCTTCCACGTTGCCAGTGTATTGTTATTTTGCACTGTTTGATGAGTACAAATGTTACTTATTTTCCTTTCAGAAATGTGCTTGTCAGTTCAGATAGAAACCTCTTCACTCTGGTTTCTTTCCCTCCCTCACCTCCCTTCCTCCCCCTCTATGCAAGGTCACTGTAGCTCCACAAAGGCCTCTTTTGTGCCGAGCCGGCCCCCCTCCTGACAAGCAGATGGAGGGACAGGCCTCCCATTCTCACAGGGCCATTTTCTCACAGCCCTGTGCTCGAGTTCTGCCTTTAACATCCCCGTCGCCAAGCACTTTTCTTTCACTTAGCCCGTTTGCTGTGCACCCCTGCTGCAAGGTGCTGCCAGGACAGCTCGCAGCAAGTGCATGCGTGTGTTTCAGATTGCTGGGACTGTTTCACAATGCCTTTGCTGATGAAGCCGGGGCCAACTCTCTGACCTATGTCCTCTCTTTGGACCAGAGATTGAGCAAGAATAGAGATGTGCGTGTGTTAGGTGAATGTGTGTGTCCTGGTGTCGGCGGGGGGCTGTTATGTGTGTGCAGATGGCCGGTTCGGATGAGCAGAGCCAGTTACTTGTCTCCTCTGTCTAATCACTTTCTTTTCAATTTATTCTGTCTACACTGGGTGACAAGAATGCTTTTTTTCCCTTATGTTTAAAAAGGAGTCCACGCAGAAAAGCCGGCACTGGACCATCCCAACACCAGTCCTACTGTCACTGTCAGGCGCTCACAAACACAAAGCCTAACTTTACAGTACCAAACACTACTTACTTCCTCACATACTAATCGTATACTAATTGTTAGCACACATGCACCTATGGAAAGAAAGTTAAAACTTTAAGTAAACTTCTAACTTAAAGTTTTTTTGTCAGACAAGTAGTTGTGAATAAACTAGTGCCTTAAATAAATACTTTGCCAATTTAAATCCAGTTTTGTGCAGGTTTCAACAAGTCAGATTTAAGAGACTTAAGACCTTCATGAATGAAATCTAAGAACTATATCACAACATAAAAGTCCAACAAAATGCAGACTCACCAACTTGCAAAGTCTACAAAATCATTAAAAGTGAATAAAGCGACAGAGTAATAGTAATAATCTGTACGTATATGGTGAATCATATTTGCACTACTGAAAGGAAACACTACACCACCGAGTAAAAAGAAACCTTACAGTGTGCATAGATATAGAGCAGTTAAGACCAATTTTGAATTATTTAAGACCTAGAACAAAATACTAAATTTAAGACTTTTTAAAAGGCCTAAAATTTAGATTTTAAAATATTGGACTTTTGTAGACTTTTTTTAAAACCCTGAGGAAAACTCTGCTGTGTCATATTTGTGTGGGCAGTGTGTTGGCTTCCATTCGTAGCTGCAGCGCCATTACGAAGAGCCCATCACATTTTGCTGATTTATATCCAGCTCTGTGTCATAGCAGTGTGGTGACCCGGGCGGATCTTGGTGGACCTCTGCTGCTCCGAGCTCTGCACACCGTCCATACTGCAATGCCACTAGGTTTGTGTTCCTTTTTAACGATATATATATTTTTTTTTTTGAAGATTATTTTTGGGGGCTTTTCCCTTTATTAGATAGTGACAGTGGATAGACAGGAAAGGTGGGCGACAGATGGGGGATGACAAGCATCAAAGGGCTGCAAGCCGGACTCGAACCTGGGCCGCTGCAGGACTCAGTCTACATGGGTCGCATGCTCTTACTGGGTGAGCTAGAGGTCGCCCCATGATTTCCAATTTTAAAAACGGTAAAATAAATACAATTTCATCTTAATTTTAAGTAGGGCTGCTCGATTATGGAAAAAATATAATCACGATTATTTCGATCAATGTTGAAATCAGAATAATTAAACACGATTACTCTTTCTGGAAAAATGTTGCAATTATTGAACTTAAAAAACAGAGGAAAAAGTTAAATAAATCAACACATACAACTGTGAAATTTTCCTTAATACCTTTCCTATTTAAACTTAATTTTTTCATTCAGAACACAAGAGAAAATAAGAGTTCACTTGTAATGAGCTAAATAACTGGTTTTCTTGATTATACTGTTTTTGTGATCATTGGGAGGCGAAATCATAAACAAGATGATTTTTGTATTAACTGCACAGCCCTAATTTTAAGCATGAAAAAAAAAGAATCCAGAAAGAACACCTACCAGCAGGTGAGGATGCTGGCGGAGGTGAAGAGGATGATGGGTACTGGATAGGAGGCACACAGCAGTCCGTGGCGGTAGAAGGCCGCCGAGATCTTCTCTCTCAGCTGCTCGCGCAGCGTCATCCTGGTGGGCGGGGTCAACTGCCAGCCATCGGGAAGCACTGCACGGCCGAGGACTGTGTGCCGCGGGGCATCCAGGGACCTGGAGGGGCAAGGGAGACAACAGTTCAACAGATCATCGTTTGTCTTTCACATCGTAGGGATGCTACAGCAACGTAGGGCTAGGCAATATACGGATATTATATTGATATCGTCATATGAGACTAGACATCGTCTTAGATTTAGGAAATTGTAATATCGTAAATGGATTTAAAGGCTGCATTACAGTAGTAATGCACCTTTCTGTTACCAGACTGTTCTAGCTTTTCTATTACTTTTACCTTTACCCATTTAGTCATTATATCTACATTACTGAAGATTATTTATCTTATATCTCATTGTGAAGATATATTGTTAAAGCACCAAATGGCAACCCTATTAAATCACCACAACATCGACATCAAGGTATTAAGACAAGAATATCGCGATATCTGATTTTTTTCCATATCACCCGGCTACAGCAATGTATACGAATGTTTTGTTTCCACACAAATGCCCCTCAACAGCTCCATTACAGTCCTTCAGTTGTAATACTAAACCATACTTCTACCCAAGAGAGGTCTGTGGTGTAGTGTGAAATAAGTTTGAGGTAGACTGTGTGTTGAAAACATATCTATTAAAACTCTAATGAGCATTAAATGATTTTAGGTGAAAATACCAGCCATTGGGGCGGGGTAAGCTCAGTTGGCCGCAGGTTCGCCTACGACCTGCGGCCCTTTGCGGCATGTCATTCCCCTTCTCTCTCCCCTTTTCACAAATTCTTTATATCATTTGAAGAATTTCAGATTTGTTTTAACATCACACTATGTTTTTGCATGCATGCAGCCAGTACATATCTGGGCATCTTTTATTTAATTATTTTTTTCTCTATAATTTCACTCTAAACTGTTAACCACATCATTGATTATTTATCTAACATCTCTACCCAATAGTCAACCCTACAAGATCGTCGCAATATTAATATTGATGTATTTGGTAAAAAATATCATGGTATTAGATTTTCTCCATATTGCCCAGCCCTAGAACGAAAGTTTCAAAAGGAGAAAGCCCTAGCCGTGTTTGAAAACATATTATTATAGCTTAGCATTTTACCTTAATATCTGATGACGTATCATGGTAATTTTTGGATTTAATACAGTAAATATATTACATATTGCACCTTTAAAGTGAAGCTCTGTCCTAGACACCTATGAAGTTACGTACTCCAAACACATGCTGCCGACTAAAAGACATGGTGTGTTTTTCCTTCAGGCCAGCTCATACAGGGCTCACATGCGAGACAGTACTTCAACACAGAGCTCATTCAGCAGCCAAAAAGGTGTGGACACATTCCCCACAGGAGAAAACATGCAACTCCGGCTGAACGGCTACACTGAAGCAAACCGATGTAGCCTGCATGTCCCATCGCTCACACCCCGGCTTAACAACAACAACAACAACAACCCCCAGGTTTACCTGATAACAGCTGTTTGTTATTTGGACAATGGCTAAATTCCACTTTCACTCAGGTAGGAAAGCACTCAGGAATAAGCTGTCCTTTGAGTATTCACAAGAGCTGGAACAATTCCTTAATTCATAGAATGAGAACTATCTAAAATGGGCTGGGCGATATGGAGAAAATCAAATATCACAATATTTCTTATAGGCCTGCACAATTCATGGAAAAATACGAATCACGATTTTTTTAGGTTAGAAGTGATATCCTGATTCTCTGCCACGAAGTTGCACCGTGACAAAACACATTGGCAGTACCAAACCAAGGTTATTATAGTTATGCATTTGTCATTAGTTTTTATTTTGACTTTGTTTTCAAATTCAGTTTAGTTTTTATTTTTTGAAAATGCTTAGTTTTAGTTGAGTTTTTATTAGATTTGTCTTTTTTGTAATATGGGTTATTTGTCAGGGGATTTAAAAAGGTCAGAAAAAGTATTGTGTAATAATAACCCAACAAAAACATCATACAATTTCAGAATGATGTATTCAACAATTACACCAGTACAGAAAATGTATATTTGATGATGAGAACAGACATGTAAACAGTCAACACAAGACGCAGCAGTAAGTGCAGAATGTGTTTGACGTGTTCCAGGAGACTAAAGAAGACAGACAACAGGTGTTTTGAACTTTAGTTTGAGTGAAGTGGCGAACTTTTTGAAGTCAATCGACTAACACAGTTGTGTAAAAATTCCAGTATTAACCCGCATATTAACCCACGTTCCCTCCCGCTTTTGGTGTTCCTGCGTATTTACGAACCACCAGCTATCGGGCCCCCTGTAGTGTTCTCTGTCCTGCGGTTGTCTCCGTCATGCTGCTGGCCCTACGTAGCCATACATCCATGACCGTAACGTTACCGGGGTTAGCTTCTGTTTCGAGGAAAGGGGGCTTGACGTTCTCCTTCACCTTGTTAATCCTTTTATGGTATTCGGGTCAAATTGACCCATTTCAAATTTTTACAAGAAAAAAAAAAAAAAAAAAAAAGAAAGAAAATGGTACAAGTACATTTTTTCTACCTGAAAATCAACGGCCTTATCTTATTTTCTGTAATAAACATGTATTCCTGATTCATTCAGAAAATTATTCTGGATATGATTACTAATGTTTTTTCTAAGATAAGAATGATTTCATAGTGGATTTTTTACATGACTTATAACCTTATGACAAAAATCACACTTCCATTTTTAATTGTGTGCTAGTAGAGACTGATTGCATTCCCTAAACATACATGTTCTCTCAACTGTTTGAAATTGAGATATAGACAACATTTGTTGAGAGATTTTAAAGTAAAATGTAATTTCAGAATTGTTTTTAAAAACCCAAATAAGTCACGGGTCAATCTAACCCAGGGGTCCCGAAAGAAAAGTTGGTCTCTCAAATGTAGACTACTTTGAAATTAATGGGATGTTTCCCTGTAATAAACTGTCCACGTATTTTACCACCTTCCACTACAAGGCACTAGCTTTTATCTGACACTCATATTCAAATAGGACTCTGTCGCTTTCTTCAGACTTCTGGTACTGCATGACGCCAGGCGAGGGGCACGGACTGTTGTTTGTTGTGTTCAATTTTACACGGAATGTCAGAATTTCTGGGTTCCCAGTTGGAAACTAGACACGTTGTAGAGCGCCCTCTGGTGGACAAACTATGCAACGCTAACGCTCATAACACGGTTGACCATCTGTTTTTATAAGATTTGTTTTTTTTTAATCAACCATTATAAATGCCGATGATTGGGAAATGCCTAATCTCGATGCAGATAATATCGGCCGATAATATCAGCCCGCCGATATATCGGTCGGGCTCTAATAGGAAGGAAAGGATTTCTTCCTTTTGTAAAGCAAAATGTCATAAATCTACTAGCTCAAGCAACATTTATGAATATATCTGCTATTGTATTTTTTTTTTTTTTTTTTAGACTTTTGTAATAGTAAATCAAATAGGCTACTTATGGGTTTTGGAACGTTGTTCAGAAAAGAAATAATCCACATAATTAATTCCTTAAATGAGATAAGATAATTTATGAAAGTAAATTGTTAGTCGCAGCCCAAAAATACAGCCAACAACCTGTGTGTCACTACGATGCATTACACTAAACAACTCTTCAAACAGCCAATGTAAAAGACGTACACAACTCATTTAGTGGGTTTTTAATTACAGATTAAAAAGAAAAGAAAGAAATAAATTGTAAAATGATGAACCCAATATGTTTACACAGCCACAATATGGGAACTCCTTGCCTTCTGGGTTGTTTACCTCACTTAAAACAGAATCAACTCCTTCAGTTTCCAATATCAACTCATCTCCTGAGGACTTTTTTT
>NC_045738.1:19005275-19015831 GCF_008692095.1 Etheostoma spectabile | reverse complement strand
TTTTTTTAACCCAATCTCAGCTCTCGTCTCTGTTTACTCAGCAGACAGGTTCAGCGCTGCTATCGAGTGTTGGAGTTAAACATTTGTAATAGAGCAGTGTGTAATGAGCGGCCTTGGCACACACAATGCAGCTGGATTTGTACAGCCTCTCACTCTGACAATTAAGCCTCGGCTTCTCACATGTCAACAAGCAGCCAGCACGTTATTTGCTAACCATGCCAAAACACAACGACGCACCTCTGTCACATCAGTGACATGTATGCACCAAAAGAAGCCTTGAACTGTTCTCAGACCATACCTGCTAAGGATAGACCAGGCTATCTCTCTGGCTCGGAGTTGTTTACGTCCCTTGAAAGCAGCAGCATTGGGTTTTTTAAGCGTAAGTGGTGCCTTGTGGTTAACGTAGTGCTCCCTTCTTGATTCAGACAGAGTGTGGGACTGTTCGCCTCGTCCCCCCGGGAGCAACGGAAACATTTCCTGGGAGGAATTTGCCTCAGGAGTCTCTTGATCTGCCGTTATAAATACCCTATACAGTAAAAACAGCAACGTCCTGTCAAACACGCACAATGGGTTCTGCAAAGTTAAAAACAGACTTCAAAGTGAAGCCTTTCTACTCTCCGTTTCTGTAGGAAAGGCCACTCTCAGCCAGGTTTTGGTCTTGCTCGCTTTCTTGAGGGAAAACTTTCATTGAATGCCTCCATCTCTCAGCTGTTTGTCAAGTTCACTGTGTGCTGTGGGGTTACACGAGTGGAGCAGTGAGACCTGATTTGGCACAGGCTCAGCAGCATCTCCGTCAGTGTACTAATCCGGGATTGAGCCGATCAGAAACTCAACAAGCAGGGCTCAGGGCCTATGGCCACCCCCCATTGCTGCCCTCCTCCTCTGCTGGCAGCCTTTAGGCAGCCTATCCTGCATGTTGTTGCATGCCGGGACATTCGCATCTCAAAAGAATAAGTTTGACAAAAGGCTTTAAAACCAAAACTTCACAACCAAGGCAGAAAATTCACACCAGCCATAGGCTGAGTGCTGGTAAACTGTCTTTTCAGGCCGGTAAGTTTGTGTTCACTCTTCAGCCACTTTGGCAGGGGACCAGAAATTGTTGGGAAATCCTATTCTGTCTGGCCGGGTGGTTTGTCGGGATATACACCTACTACGAGGGAAGCTAAATAACCCTGGGCTTTTGCACATGCATGCTGGGCAACTAATATCCTAACAAAGAACAGTCTGTACGCCCACGTAAGAACCAGAACACTTTCAAACAAAAACACAGCTACAGACAGTTAGAGAGATCATTGTGGTCTCTCAGCAGCTTAGTTGGATAGCTTGTAGATTAGATTAAGGTAGATCTATAAAGCTACATGCCTAAAACATTACTGTAAGCAAAATGGTGCACTAAAGTTATGGATAAACTGTATCAAAACTGTTTAAAAACTAAGATAGTATGGTCTGAAATGCCCTTCACTGAAATTGGAAGTGTGAAAAATGCAAAAATCCCATCTTACCTCTTTTCAATACTCCCTAAAATGCCTAGTTTGAAGGCATCCCCGGGGTTTATATATTCCAGTGGCATAATCATCTATGTTCTGTATCATGCAATGCATTTGCATGCCTTATTAAATATCTTCAAGTGAATTACTGCAGGCTAAAGGCTATACCCACAAGCATTCCAGAGAGCTTTAAGCTACAGTGGTCGTTCTCCGTAACATAACGGCATCCACATTCAATCCCATGGTTGCATAATAATGTGACAGCATGCTCCTCTGGTCATCAGTCCTGCTGTGAAGACAAGCTCGACAGTGGATGAGCAGATTACTGCAACAGAGTCTTTTACAACCAGAGCTGATGGCAAAAGAGGGAAATGCTCTGTGAATCAGTAACCATGATGTAATAGCGAATGATGTGCAAGCGACAGTTTCCGCACATGGATTTCTGTCATTTCTGACGCGTTCTTTAGAAGAGGGAGAGAATGAGGACACAATACATTTTGAATTTGACATATTTTTAACAGAATAGTTTGGTATAGTTTCAAAAGTAATCTTTTTCCGACACGTGAAACTGTCTTTACAATCTAGGTCACATCAAACGAGACAGTGAGTACATGCAGGGATGATGGGGCTGATGCAACCCTGTGGCAACATCACCTGCCCCTGCTCCCAGAGCCAGGGGTGCCCAGGGGTCACAAACAAGGCTCTAGGATTGTCTTTAAATAAATAGTGTGAAAGTGTAGTTTTATTTTTATCATGGGGTAGACTTTGACAAAATGATAAGGCAGAAGAGGATTTACCTAAGATTGAGTAATCCATCACAGGTTTCTCTGTACACAACATTTACCACAATGCATTTGTCGGATCAACTTCTCCACAAGGACGATGGGCTTTTTGGTTAAAAGGTGTTTGTGTGTAGCAACACCTCAACCAAAAACAGCCCATGGCTTTTGTCAAGAAGGTGTAGAAACATCTGTGCTGGCAAATATGGCCCAATTTGTTACATTTTAATACTACTCAAATGTCCGAACATAACACACACCTGGCTGTTTGTCCTAATTGCATTTTCATAAATGAATCCCTGTAGGTGCCAACTTGTTATCTAATTCATGTTAGTGACAGCAGCTAGCTAACTTTAGCCACCAGTATCTTTTGCACTGTCTCTCAGACTTTCACTACATAAAACCTATTTTTAAAACGTAACACCAGTCGAAAGGAAATGCCAACAAGTTTATCTGAATTTACTTTACTACCACTGGATCCTGTTGTTACAGGTTTTGGTCAGACATGATTGTCATGTAAAAAAAAGTGTATTAATAACCATTATATGCATGCTTTATTACATAAATTGTCTCTGTTCCACATTTCATCAAAGATATAAAAATGTGAAATGGTTCCATAAGATTTATGTCACCTTTTTTGTTCATGTCCCCACTCGTGTATTTTTTTGGCAAGATGTGTGCACATTTAATACCCAATATTTTGAGTTTTTGGTTTTCTTATAAAATGTATTTTTGTAGTTTTTTTGTCTTTACTCTGCTACCAAAGCAATACTACAGCATCAATTTGATCTTATTACACGCAAAAATATTATTCATAAATCTAAATTTACATTTTTATGAAATAACGTATGATTTCTGGCTGTATTTGGATCCCTAGCATATTCAGTTTTGTATTTTTTTAAAATACTTTTACCATGTTACATTATTTTTAAAATTGCGACTTGCAGTAAAATTGGTTTATATATATATATATATATATATATATATATATATATATATATATATATATATATATAAATAATAACCTATTCTGCCATACACAAACCCACTCATTGTTAGCTTACTAACCTTCCCCGGGTGCGACTTAACGTTAGCTAACTTAACATTAGTTGAATTATCTCTCGCACAAAAACACTTCATAACCGGAGAATTTGAAAAAGTAAGAGACACAACACATTGCTATTCCTTAAGTTCCCGGTCACATCTAAATTTACCCATACACGTATAACGTTACTCCAAATTTTTGTACCTGCAGACAACTTGTGATGGCACCAAGCTAAAGGCTGATTCCTAACGTTAGCTAGCTATGTTAGCTCCTCAAAAAAAAACTCGGGTCCCAATCAATATGTATTTTATGAATTACCTAGAAAAGATTGTCGAAACGAACACCTGAATAACTTCACTGTACAGTTTGTAACGTAAGCCAACAACGTTGCCAAATAACGTTAACGTTACCACATTAATGCTCAAATTAACGTTAGCTTAGCATAGTGACGACGTTAAGTTGTACCATACAGTTTGGGATATCTGCTTTAAGACAACAAAACGTGTGTATGAGCCCAGCAACTGCAGTCTTGCAGCTATGGCTATAACATCCCTCATCAGCTTAATGGTGTGATTATTAATGGACACAATTCAAAAGCGCCCCTGCTCATGCTCTCAACTGCCATGGAGCTACCTTTCCCCAGGCAGCTAGCTAAAGCTAACGGGTTATAGCTCAACTGTTCACACACTTGCCTGGATGGACAAACTTCAGAGATCCTTAAATGTAGTTGTCGCTTTGGTGCTCCTGGGTAAACTGACGAGCAGCCGCAGTTATTCCTTAGTTTAGGGGCTAAAGGCTCTCTCGTATGCCTCGTATCAAGTGCATGCAGGACCAGTGTTTCAATCTCCTGGTTGTCAAATCCCAGCGACCTCTCCACTCCGACCTCTCAACCCGCAGTGTGATGTGCAGAGACAGGACGACCTCTAGCGTACACACAGACAATGACAACAATTTATATCGTCTATGGTAATAGATTTTATTCAACCAAGATCCATTCAGTGGTAAGATGACTCTGGGTGGACATTATTATTTATGTATTCATTTTTATTCTCTCGGCTAAATACCAGCCGTCCATGTGACCAATGCATGTTCTTTTTTGGTCTACAGTAAAACTAGCAGTCAGTCCATTGCTTATGAATGCCCACTTACCATCACAAATGTAAAACGGTCTGCACTTATAGCAGTGCAGTTAAGTTCCCCTTGCAACACACAAAAACAGATTCACTTAATAACCAAATATTGACAATAGCATTGGTCTTTAGACACACCTTCAGCCGACCAGCCTGATAATCAGACTCAACTGTCATTTTGTTTTCACCTCACTTATTTAAATAGCTGGGGGAAAGTGAAGTGAGAAGTAAACAGAGGGGCTGGCACAATCCCAGCGTCCTTCCTCCAGACAGTCTGGGGTCCAGGCTGGGTCGTTGACAGCAGCGAGCCCGGCTGTGGTTGGTAAATTTGTCCAGTTCACCAACTACCAACCTAGCTAAACACCCAACATGTGGATTGTCTGGTGATAATACAAATACAACAGTCAGTTGTCACATTTAAAAGAGACAAAAGGCAAACAAGGACGTTGAAAGGTGCAACTAGAGAACAGCGCTGGACGTCCCTGGAGCAAAGAAGGAGACTCCTTTATCATGGACCTTGTACTGAAAGAGTTTCTTCTGTGTGTACTGCCCATCACCTTGTCTCCTCCTCCAACACACTTCCACCTGAAAGCAAAGAACGCTATTGGTTTACTTACATTGTTTAGTAAAATCTTTTTGTGCATCTTGTGCTGATCACCTGCAATACATACTGTAGATATACCTTGTGCCATATTTATTCTATCTATCTATCTATCTATCTATCTATCTATCTATCTATCTATCTATCTATCGGTGGTACGGTTCATGAAAAAACATCCGAACCGTTCGGTCAACAAGCCAATGACACATATGTTCAACTTTGATTTATTCAATAAATCATTTTTGTCTTAAATCCACCCTCCATTTTCATCCTACATCAACATTTGCAGCATCCTGAGCCTTTTTGGTAAGGTTACTAGGAAAACTCAGCCTGGAGTAGTTTTATTCTCCCTAAAACATGTTTCAAGTACTATAAAAAAAAAAAATCACAACTTTTTTTAATGTTTAACACATTCTGACTTATTTTAAAGGATAAACATTTTATAAGAGCTACATTGAAGTTGGCAGTTTGATAAATGCAAGTTATTTCAATTGATATACAGTAATATCTCAATCTTTGGGTGCTAAAAAGGCACAGACGTTCCTGTCGATGGCAATACACATTCTCCTTTTTTTGCTAAATAAATGAAAAGCTTGTTGAAATCATCAATGTCTCCAAATCTCCCAGAGCTTTCCTCAGAGATGGTACCAAACAATGTGCTTAAAGTCAAGTCAAATTCAGTTTGTGCATGATTACATGATATAAATATTTTTTTATACTGTGTCCTAAATTGTGGATAATTAAGAGATATATATATATATATATATATATATATAAAATATGCTGAAGTATATTTATGGAGTTAAAGATTAAATGAAAAAATAACAAGAACCGTACAGAACAAAAACTGTAACGCTAAAACCGTGATACGTACCGAACCGTGGGTTTGGTGAACCGTGCCACCCCTAGTTTAATTGTTACTAAAAAGTCATCTTTATTCACAGCACTCTCCTTAACTGTATGCAGTTATACTTGGACTATAGACACATCTATAAAGTGTTATAAAATGTATCAATCAGAATCATTAAGGCCGTGCAGACAAACACACTGACCTGGCCATGTATGTCCCTGCAGAAGCCAGTGGGGAGGCCCTGAACATGAAGAGTGAGGCTACACTGGTGGGTCAGGCCCTTCAGAAGTCTCTCTGAGCCTTCATCATCTCCATCATCCTCCTCTTCTTCTTCCCCGTCACAGCGTACCAGCATCACCACATTGCCCTGCAATACAAATACAGTAAATACATATTACAGATACTGTACATACAGTGTACTATATGGTAGCTATGTTATAAATACACGCAGCTGCAAATTCAATTCAAACCACAACCGGCTCAACGCTGGCTGTGCCCGATATGAGTATATGCCACTTAAAAAGCCTCAGATAAATCATGCTTTGACTGACAGCAAGGATACAGACTGATCTCATGAAATGGCGTATATATATGACACGACAATGCGTATGCGATTATTGGCGTGTTATTAAGACGCATACTCACTATTTAGCGTTTAAATCAATGCCGTTTGGCCTTCATTGACTCACATTGCCTTTCAATAGCATGTGAATTTACGCCGTAGCAAGTAGTATGAAAGGGCAAATATCTGCGTAGGGAGGTTGTGGGGGTGGTGGATGGGTAAAACATAGGACTTTCACCCAGGAGACCGGGGATCGTGTCCCGCGTGTCATGTTTCCTAACTGTCGGTTTCTTTTTTTTGTTTTTACTAAGTGTACAGTGTTTACGTCCGCTGTATACGGGGGTAGACATACACGCGAATAGCTCAAAATGTGTACAGATAACATGCCAATTGGCTTAAGGAAGTCGGCGGGTATGTTTACACGACGTCATGATGTCGTGTTGAAGGATCTCACCTGTAGCTGCGAGCAGACGGTGGCTCGGCAGTAGTGGCTGAAGTCCAGCACGGCTCCAACGCTCACCCCCAGACTCAGCAGCACGCTGAGGTCATCCACCAGCAGCACCGGCGGGCCCCACTCCTCTGCCCCATCTGCCCCCGCTTCCCCGCCACCAGAACTGGTCACACTGGACCGGACAAACTCGTACAGGCTCTTAAGGCCAACAGCAGGATCCCTGAAGACCGAGACATGAGGGAGGCAACAAGGTGTCAATAGGTCTGGAAATATGTGGAAACATTTATATAATTTTACATCTTGATATGTTGGAAACAATGTGAGTAGTGTGTAAATGTCATCTTGTGTGATTGGCAAACCTGATAGAGAGATCAAAATGCAGTTGCTAGACTTTTAACTGGCACAGGGAGAAGTTCTGGCTCCAGTTCTGGCTCACCTGCATTGGCTACCAGTGAAATATAGAATCGTGGACCTGCTGACTCCATATTCTGCCCCCACATCACTCAGGTCATCGTCACAACAGCTCCTTCTAGTCCTTCACTCACGCTGCAACACTAAAGGGGACCGTGCTTTCTCCGTGTCTGCTCCCAGGCTTTGTAAAAGCCCCCCGCCCCATATTAAGGCATGTTTTACAAGTGAAAACTTCAAATCTTATTTAAAGATTCTTGTTTATAGCCATGTCTGAGGCTGCCTGGCTTCTGTCTGATGTGTTTTTTATTCCTATGCTGCCTTTTAACCCATTACTGATTTAACTCACTCTTCTAACGTCCTTCTTTTTTTGCCGTTGGTTTTACCAAGCAAGTTGTTTCCTATTACATTTTGCGGTGTTGTGTTTGTTATGTACTTTTTGTTTTTATTTATGTAGCCTGCTGTTTAACCATGTATCGAGGCATTCTTTACGGCATCTGTCCTGGTTGTAAAGCGCTTTGGGTCAGCTTATGCTGCTTTAAATGTGCTACGTAAATAAAGAGGACTTGACTTGACAAACTCAAATACATACATTGAAAGTTACGTTCATTTTATTATTACATAAATAATAATAATAATAATTACAATTGATCAAAAGCGACTTATAATTGCTATATGTCTCAGAGGTTGCACACCTCTGGAGCAACAATGGGGTTAAATGTCTTACTCAAGGACACATTGGTTGATGTATTGCAGTGGGAATCAAACTCGGGTTTCTCACACCAAAGGCATGTGTCACATCCACTGCGCCAACACCCCCCCTATTACATCCGGGTTACAAATGATGACATATGACAATAGCAAGACATAAGTCTGTAAAGGTAAGAGGACAAAGTGGAAAAAGCCAAAGAAAATGCGTTTGTACCTGAGGAAGCCCATGGCTTGACTTCTTGTGTCAGTTTCTTGAGGAATCAAAACAGACAGCGACTCATTCAGTCCCTCTAGGAAAACCAGCTGACCCTTTTCCTTTGCTTGTGCTAGGCTGACGCCCTGAAGACACACAATTCACACAAAAATTAAATGTCATGACTCGTGATTGCACCAAGCTAAATCCAAACATATTCTTTTTCAATATATATTTCACACATTAACGAGAAAACATTGCGGTGAACAAAAATGGGGTCATACATGCCACAAAGAGCTAGCATTACCGTTACATGTAAATTCAGTGTATGCATACCTAAAACTACAAGATAACAGATAAAATCCAAGTTTACACATTGGTATTCGACTGCCCATATAATGTGTGACAAGTTGTTGTAAGACACATTACGTTTAGGCTTTTTAGCCAATGCTTGGCTGGAGTTCAATGACTAATTCTTTTTTTTCCACATTTTAGAGCAGTCAAAATTAGGATAAAGCCAACAATAATGATAAACTCTGTAAATGTGCCTGTGACTGAAAAAATAATGTATAATACAGAAGCGACATGGAAAGAAGTAAGAATTAAGAATGGTTCAAGTATGTTTTAGAGTAGGAGACTGACACGATGGATTCAGTTAAGTAAATGCAAAGCAAACACATCAATATCATGTAAAATAATGTCACGAGGTTTTCCTCTTACAGTGTAAATGTTAAATAAGAATACAGTACACGGATGACAACATTACAGACTCACCAGCCTTTGACTGATTGCACTGTAATGATTGAAGGACTGCACCAGACCCAGAAACCACACTTTGCAGCGTGCTGAAAAAATAAAAATAAAAATCAGAGAGAGATCAGCTGGCTGAATATGCTGTATCAGACATGGATGAACAGTTTCTCTCATTTTGATACTTCACACTTGACAGGTGTCAACTCACCTCGTAGGTACAAAGAGAGGAAGTGGTGAATGAGGAAAGAGGCATCACTCTTTCTGTCTGAGAGCAAGACAAATTCCCCCTGTAACGTTATAATAGGAGGACAAAGTTACAAACTTTAGACGACTAGGATGCCGTAACCTGTTGAGGTTAACGTTAAGAGGAACTCACACATAGAAACGTCATTAGCATGCTACAGTGTGTTACACCTTAATAAAGCAATGTGTAATGATGACCATTTTACCATGCCAGATCAATAAAAAATGTGTTAACTCCTCACCTGTGTGAAACTGTCGGGATTGGTGTTCAAGATACTGTTGAGCTCTGTATACATAGCTAGCTAGCTAACTATAACGCTAATGATACTAGCTAACCTAACTCTAATTAAAACAAGCTAAACAGTGTGTGAGTGGGCTGAAATAACGTTAAAAAATAGGAGCAATTAGCAGGAATTAGCCTCAAAATGTGTCTTGTAAATTCATAAGTTAAAAAATAACGTCAACGTTTCTACTTTGCTAGACAATTTTCCTTTCCTCTCAACTTGCCAGCTGCTGTGCTAACTTCAAGTAGCATTCAATGAAATACGAATAAAAACCTCACAGGAGGTCTCACTCTGCACTTAGCGGTGTAGTACCTTTGGACCACGGAGAAGCCGTTAACGTCTTACTGCTGCTTAAATATGTTACGATACATAATTATTTTTATAAGTTGTATTGATTCTAGACTACACAAAAAAAAACCACAAACGTTTTAAAAGTGAATTTCAGGTTTTCATTGCCTATTTGTTTTTAGAAAAAAAGCCAGCTCAAGTCTGTGAAAGGAAGGTCTCCATGGCGACAGCTTTGGACAGCAAACTTGATAGACGATCTTTGCTTGCACATGGCGACTTCTTCGACGTCTTTCCAACCAAACACCTGTAAGACACTGCCACCTGTTGGCGGGACCGTGCTAATGGGAATTCGTAGCAGTAGTAAGTTGGTGTGGTGGTGTTGGAACCAATGTTACTATAAATAAACAGTTACATGCAGGAATAAAGTCAAGCCACAGTCAAATGAATGAACGTAAAGGAATTATTCTCATCTCGTGACAAATTCTGCCTCAGAGAAAATAAACGTGACCTCTACTTTTCATTCTTCCACTTTAGATCAGATTCTAAATTTGTCAATCTTTAGCATCCAAATGTGACTCAAGAGAGGACTAACAGTCTGCGCCTTGTTTGTTTGTGTGTTTGTCTGTGTCTGTTTCTGTGTGTCTTGTTGGAGAGCTGCAGACATTGTTCTTGCTGTTGTGTTTTTGTTGTGTCTACCTCCACTTTTTTTCGGTATATTCATAAACTTTATTTCAGGCCCAGGGGGATCCCTATCATAATACAAACACACAC
>NC_045738.1:19003866-19005265 GCF_008692095.1 Etheostoma spectabile | reverse complement strand
ACACACAGATATATATACTGTACATATGCATATACATACACTCACATATACACACATACATACACACATTTATTGTATACATATGTACACATACACATAGACTGTCTATACATGTACATATACATACATACATACATATGCATACACATACATATACATACATAAATTATCATACAAAAAAATATCACAAAAAAAGGGACTCTTTCAAAGGTGTATTTATCAAAGGTGTGCTTTATCCTTGGTTACTCACTGAAATTTTGCTATTAGATGTTTTCATGTTATGTTTTGTGATAATCTGCGTTCTTTTTTTGCTAATTTCTTTGCTAATTTTTTGCTAAGTTTCTGAGACAATGCTCTGCAGAGAGATCTCTGCACAAGGAAACCAGATGTGAGCCTTGTTCATAGTCTCACTCACACTTTTACTTTTCACATATGAGAATATATGACCAAGTATGTAGAGGTTAGAAGGAGATCCTACATTATGGCAGAAAATATGTTTAAAACAGCAATTTTTATTTTGTTGGCCTCAGCATGCTCTGGCACAAGCCTGCTTCCTACTCAACATTTAATCAACCCTATGCTAAACGGGGGAATTTAGAGCCACACTTTTTTTTACTTTGGCCTTTATTCAGCTGAACTCAAGTTTGCAGGTCTCTGCTGCAAACTGGTTCACTCTCACTGGTCTCACCATGCTGTTTCCGAACTCCTCCTGAAAATCATTCCGATGACAAGAGAAGTGTGTGCTGATCTGGCTCGTTTGACTAAAAAAAGCAGAAAAACCTACAATGTATCTTTCTTTTTTCTGAAGTGTGGTTGAATTCAGGCTGGGTTATGCACGTCATCCATCTTATCCTCATTGGGTTCATGCCTGAACAGTGGAATGAAATGGGAGATGGAACATTAGCAACTGATCATGCTTTGGATCAGCAGATGGCAGTGGTGTAGCTCTCCAGCAGCTCAACATCAAACCCATCAACACTGCAAATGCCATTAATCTGCATTTTAATCTTTAAACATGTTTCATATTACTAAGGACACAGCCCTCCTGAGCATCTCAGAGAGAGCAACACCATCCCTGCACTGCAGTGTAGCTCACACACGTTTTTTGTAATTACCAGACTGAATCGTTTCCATCTTCTCCACTGCTATATGTTACAACAAGTGTTGTTGTCAAGTCATAGCTTTTGTCACACCAAAAGATTTTTATTAGAGAGTATTTTGGCTCTTGGTTGTTGACTTTAGTTAATGTCGCCGTGGTCCTGCTCCGCGGCCTGCCTGACCCGGCTATGTCCTATAGGACACCTCCAGGCTGGATAAACTGATCAGGCGGGCAGGCTCTGTGGTCAACATGAAGCTGGACTCACTGGTGATGGGGGCAGAGAGGAGGACATTGGACAAA
>NC_045738.1:19000914-19003783 GCF_008692095.1 Etheostoma spectabile | reverse complement strand
AGGCTGCTCCTTCCCAAGTGTAGGACCAACAGACTCATGGACTCCTTTGTCCCTGAAGCCATTATTCTCTACAACTCCTCACTCGGAGGGAGGAGGAAATAGGGTAAAGAGGACAGTACACAACAGGAAGGAAGGGATGGGGGGTAGCCACTTTCTCAATTGCATTGTGCAATTAGGTAGTTAATAATCTCACATACATACCTGGACACTACTTGCTCTTAATCGATAATTTATGCTAAAGGTATTTTAATAGCTAAAGGTTTTATTGTTATTATTATTTTCATACCATTTTTTTCTCTCTATACTGGATATTTATATCTTTGTTGTAAGCTGCTGAAATCTGCTGCTGGAAATTTCAATTTCCTTGAGGGAGTCATCCCAAAAGGATCAATAAAGAGAAGTCTAAGTCTAAGTGCCCTGCTACACCCTGCTACATCCTGCTACGCCTTGCTACGTCTTTCTATGCCCCGCTACGTCCTGCAATGTCCTGCTATGTCCTGCTATGTCATGCTGTGTACTGCCACATCCTGCTACGCCCTGCTATGTCCTGCTATGTACTGCTACATCCTGCTATGCCCTGCTATGTCCTGCTATACCCTGCTATACCCTGCAGTGCCCTGCTATGTCCTGCTACGTCCTGCTGTGCCCTGCAGTGCCCTGCTACGTCCTGTTGTGCCCTACAGTGCCCTGCTACATCCTGCTACGTCCTGCCACGTCCTGTTATGCCCTGCAGTGCCCTGCTACATCCTGCTACGTCCTGCCACGTCCTGTTATGCCCTGCAGTACCCTGCTACATCCTGCCACATCCTGCTACATCCTGCTACGTCCTGCTATGTCCTGTTATGCCCTGCAGTGCCCTGCTACATCCTGCTAAGTCCTGCTACGTCCTGTTATGCCCTGCAGTGCCCTGCTACATCCTGCTATGTCCTGCTACGTCCTGCTACGTCCTGCTATGCCCTGCAGTGCCCTACTACGTAATCTTGACCACCCAGATGAGCAGCTCCAAATTGGGTCATGCTGAAAAAAACATCAAAGGTTGTCAAGTTCAAGAATCTACTGCACGTCAGGTAGTCTAGTTTTCTGCAACGCTGTCCGTCTGCCAGAAGAAGAAAAAACAGACCAACAAAGTATCACATAACACATTTTTTCTACATATATTTCAACTGCTGTGCTGAGTCAGACTGAATGGTCCAGGATCACTGTACAAACATTGACTCATGTGAGAAGAGTAATATGAAAACAATCCAGTGAGGTGTCATCAACTTATTGTTTGATACAGACATGCAAAAGCATACATAAATGGTTGAGTATCCGTCTCTGTGACCGTTGGTAGCAGCCTTTGTGGTAAGAGACCCTGCAATTTCCTACAGTCCCTGAAGTGTTCCTTAACAAGAGTACTGTCACAGCACAGTAAGGTTTAATTGATTGCTTCCTGGAGAACAGCTTTATGCCATATGTTAACATAATCGCACAGTAGCAGACACAAAATATGAAGAAAACACAAAAATGTTTTTGTTTTTTAACATGCCACAAACTCTGAAATGAAACCTGCAACACTGCAATTATTGAGTTCCCAGTTGCAGACATTTTCTAATTTTTAAAAGCTGCCAGAGGAGGCTAGTGGTTGTCTACAACATAATGCAAGCTAGCATTCACTCTGTCTGAGTCACTTCCCATGTTTGTCCCATAGGTTGTATTGTCCTGTGCCAAGACGGACACTTTAAATACCTCTTCATTATGCTATAACTTCCGGTTTCAACCTGACAAACATTACATTACAGTACATCAAACTATGAAAAGCAAAGTCCCATAGAAGTTCTTGTGTTTTTTTTTTTGTTCTCCTAGAATAAGAGCTTCTGATAAACAGCAACAAAATGCAACATATAGATTCACAGAACAGTTTTCAAGATGACAGCCAGGACAGGAGGATATGACTAACTGTTCATCGTGGGCCGTGGGGGTTCAGAGTCCGCAGTCTGGACCGCTGAAGCTCGTTGTTCATGGAGGCTGGCAGCGAGTGAGTGCTGACGGGGCTGCAGATCGAACAGGGGGGGGAAGGAGAGTATGTGTCGTCCTCCCATCGCAGGACCCGACCCTTAGCTTTGCTCCGGCCATTAACAGTCTTGGCACAGTGTCCGTTGGGGGTTCGAGGTTTGGTTTTGGGTGCCCTGTAGAGGTAGACGTCATAGTAGGCAAAAGGACCCCCCGAAGACTTGAACTTGGTCCTCTTGGCGAGATGGAGCTTCAAGTCGATGGTCACCTTCCAATGCAGGAATAGACTGGTTATTGACATTGACATGCAAAACAAGTAAATTGACAGAGATAGATATAAATAAATACCCATTTAGCAAAAGATTGCAAACACAGAGCTACAGAGAGTACTAGCGGTACGAGAAAAAAATTGTTAAAACAAATTATTGCGATATTTTCCCTGGCAATACGGTGTCGCTAAACAGATGCCAAGTATCGATCTTTTATTGGCTAAATTGCGTATGAGAATTAAACTTTTTGGTACTAGAATAATGGATTGAAAGGTGACAATTTCTAGGGTAAAGAAATAACACTTTAGCCAAAGATGATGCTCAAACGAAGAAAACACTTTCACACGACCACATCATCATCACCATCATCAGACTATAGTCTTCCTCTCTCAGCCCTCTGAAGTCCTCACACTGCCTTGCTGCCAGTCGCTCATTCACATGTAGTGCAGGACGCAGCGAGGGAGCGGGGGTGTTACTCTGCTTTAGCCTGGTAATGTATTACATTTCCATCACAAAGAAAGCTAAAAGGGTCCTGCTCTGATCAGCAGCATTCCTCAGAGTCTCATTAGTAAACTAGACGGTGCCAGAATGATCCATTTAGACTTAAC
>NC_045738.1:19000484-19000904 GCF_008692095.1 Etheostoma spectabile | reverse complement strand
TTCGTTTCTCTCCTCTTTCCTTTTGGTTTCAATCCCTTCTTTGTAAAGGCACACTGTGTGCTTGTGTGCATGCATGCATGTAATTCTAAATTAGATGTGTATCCATATTTTATGTTTCATTGTGTGTGTACTATGTGTGTGTGTTAACATGTGCATGCATGCAGATCCAAATGTGTACATTTTTGTGTTAATTTGAACATGTTTTTTCGCATAGATACATGCATGACTTTGTGTGTGCGTTTGCCTTTTTGTATGCCTCAATCATGCACTACTATGTGTGTGCGCGCGCCTGCATCAGCCAATCACGGTGGCCCCTTCAGTATCCTAACACCATCATTCCACCACATCGTCAGCCAATCACAGGCCGCTGATGAATCCCAAGTCCCAGCAGGTTTGACTCGGAAGAGCAGAGAAAGAAAA
>NC_045738.1:18992661-19000474 GCF_008692095.1 Etheostoma spectabile | reverse complement strand
AAAGACATAGCAAATCTTGACATGCCTCCACCATGTTCTCTGTTTCCCAATTCGTATGCCCTCATTGTCCTCCACACACATTTTATACCCCCAGAGCTCTAGCTGTAATGACATCATGGCGGCATGATTTTGGATCAACAATAAATTAAAGTAACATTTACAGTATTGTGTATAGTATAATTTTGAGGTCCTTTTATTTTATTACTTTAATTCAGTGATTCTCAAAGTGGGTCTATGGCACTCTGCCAGGGTTTTCACATTCATCAATTTGAATTATTATGATACAAAAAAGGATTTATAAATTTGATACAAAAGGCTTTGACAAATAATATTTCAATTTTTCAATCTATAATAGTTCATAGATTATAACTCTTATAATCTATAACTCTTATAATCATCCTTTTCTGACGTTTCCAGTTTCTAGATACTTTGCAGTTTAAGATTTTATAAAACATAATCACATATGATGCTGAAGATGTTATAGCCTATAATTAATCTGGTAATTCTCAACCTCAAGACCCTTCCAAGGGGTCACATGATAAATCGGAGTTGTCACAGGATGTCAAATGGGATAGGAAAGAGGAAAATACATACTTTTTGCTGTAAAAAAACTCATAATTTTTCTTCTGGTCTCCAACAGTTCACAACAAATGACACATGCAACTTCTATAATGCATTCACCGTGATGCCAAATACATGTCCACTGCACTCTCCCTTCAGATCTGGCTGCTGCTGTTTAGGTCTCCGTTAACTCCTGAAGAAAAATCTGTCTCTTTTGCTGCTGAATAGTCCTCAATGTTCACCAGCAAGTTGCTAAAGCTATGTGTCTGTCTACAGAGGGCTGCCTGCTGAGAGGGATGAGACTGAACCAAAACAGCTGGGGGAATTTATACAAAAACAATTAATATTTCAACCTTTATGTAAATGATAGTACTGCACTTAAAGATCATAATCCTAAAAAAGGTCATAATCCTCATTATTGGTAGCTGGGAAACAAAAATATGAACAGTCATGGTGAGGACAGTGCTGTGTGTGTGTGTGTGTGTGTGTGTGTGTGTGTGCGTCACGCTCACTCGCTATCGTATCTCGACGTATCTGGTCACGATGGGACCATGTCGCAACCGCGCTCTTTTGCCTTCACTAAAGGTCAACCTGTCCAGGCTCGGATCTACCCTCTGAGAGGTGTGTGGTGTGTGTGATGGTGTGGTTGTGTGTGTGTGTGGGTGGGGGTGTGTGGGTGTGTGTGTGGGTTTGTGTGTGGTGTGTGTTTGGTGTGTAGTAGTAGTTTAAATGTTCTGATTTACTCAGTTGTTTACTGGATGACCGAAAGCTGCAGAAGAGTGACTTAATCTGCCTTGCCCATCCGCATGTGGGTGTGTTTTGTGTGTGCGTAATAAGCCAGAGGAACCCGGAGGTCACAGAGTTTGGATCGCGTCTGCTCAAGCGTAGCATCAGAACGGGTTTCCACGGCAACCACTTCCTCTCTGTG
This sequence comes from Etheostoma spectabile, assembly GCF_008692095.1. Taxonomy (NCBI): domain Eukaryota; kingdom Metazoa; phylum Chordata; class Actinopteri; order Perciformes; family Percidae; genus Etheostoma; species Etheostoma spectabile. The sequence goes on along the minus strand of NC_045738.1, from coordinate 18,998,985 downwards.
TGAAGATGCATGAAATCGCCGCCAGCAGCAGATAATGAGAGTGAAAGGGAGAGAGAGGAAGAGAGGAAACAGAGGAACAGAGCGATTTGGTGAAAAATGTTCAGAAGGTCACACACACACACACACACACACACACACACACACACACACACACACACGACACACACACACACACACACACACACACACACACACACTCTCTCTCTCTTAATGTGTACTTTTACTGCGCTAATAAAGACGGATCAAGCAGTTGCTGCTTTACTCGGAGGGATCAGGTGCTGTGTTCAAGTTCCTTTAGCTCTTCTAAGTTCTTATGTCCTCATCTTTCAAATAGTCCCAAGAATGATTTGTGTAATATTTTTCAGCCCTGACCTTAACCCTTATCTAGTTTCTACAAAGCATTGGACAGCCCATACAGCAAACCATTTAACATCATTTTTTCTAAAAAAATATCAAACTATTATTTATAAGTATTTTTGAAAATTTTGGGAGTGGAAAACATCAAAGGGTTGATAAAAGCCAGAAATCATTTTCTTTTGTTGCTTTTAAATGGAGCTGCCTTGATTTGACCCAGATATTACGTGAAGGTAAGAGACGATGTTGTTTCTCCCACAATGCTTGATTGACAGCCCTGAAAAGACGTGACACCCCAGTGATGAGCACCTCACAAAAAAGATGGACACAAAATATAATTAACAAAAGGAGAACAATCTTGCAGATAACCGCTTAGCAGTTACACTTTCTGGTGAAGTTTACACTTTTACTAAGAATGTATCACCATTTTTACAGTTTTTTTTCTGACGCTGTGGTACTATTCTGGTACTGTGGTAATATTTCCCTACATTACGTACAAATAATGCAACAGATCATTAAAAACTCTCTTTTTTCCACAACTCTAAGTACATTTCACATTGACTGCGTTCAAAAAAACATCTAAAACAACCAGTTTTACATTGATATACACTACGTTTATACAAAGAACATGCACAACTTTGAACAGGATTTTCTTCTCAATTGTTAAAATAGCCGCACATCATCACATATCCTTCACCATACCTAGAGATTGGCATGGTTTTATTTCAGTTAGTCTAATAGCTGGTTTGATTTGCATTGAGAGGTGATCTTATGGATCTTATTGTTTCCAAGCCAAAGGAAAGGAGAATGAGTTGCTTTGAATGCAAGATTTAATGATTTACCAGTTGGGAGTCTTGAGGGAGTTTTGAAACACTGCACTAGGCTACTGATAATAGTACCATAGCGCCTAAAAAAACTGTATCTCTGTGATAATAATTCACTCTGTCACAGTGCTACTCTCAGAGGGATGACTGCCCCTCCCCCATCCTGCTTTACTTCTCGCTGTTGGTAACGTAATGCCCACTTGTTGCCATGGCGTCCACTGGTACTTCTGGCCTCCCTTGTTTCAATTCAGAGGACCCTGTTTTAGTGTGTGTGTGTGTGTGTGTGTGGTGTGTGTGTGTGTGTGTGTGTGTGTGTGTGTGTGTGTGTGAGAGAGAGAGAGGCAGGCAGGAATAAAAGAGGGTGATAATCACTGTTGCTGCTGTTTTTGTAGCTCGCCTACTGCTGTTTCCTATTCTGGACAACAAAAAGTCTTTTCTTTTACCTAAAAATGCTTTCTTACCCCCCTTTTTATTTATTTGGAGAAAGAGAAGTGCACCCAGACCTTCCCCCACCCTCCATCCATCAGCACCCCTGCACCCGGGGAAGGGTCCCCGACAATGACGCGGTTTAACCCGTTGCTTTCTCAGTGATCCAAAGGAGAAACCCGACAAAGGGCCGGCAACACTGCGGCCTCATCTGAGACCCATCAGGGCTGTGTGGAATGTTTGTGTGTGTGTGTTTGTGTGTGTGTGTGTGGTGTGGTGTGTTGTGTGTGTGTTGTGTGTGTGTGTGTGTGTGTGTGTGTGACTGTTGTACTTCTATCCTTGTGGGAACCAATTTGAGTTTTATGCTTTTAGAGTGAGAATACTTTTGAAAGAAAGAACATTTTGTCCAGCCTGCCTTTACAAAAAAGACTAGGCTGAAGGGTTCAAGGGATTTTTTGTTGTTGATTTTTCAAGGTGTGGTTGTGTGAGATACTTATCTATAGTTAGAGTATCACCTTCAGCAGATGGCGGTTGACACGCCTACCGTTCGGAGAAGCAGACAGGAGTCCAACACAGAATCTAAAGACTTGACTTGGAATTGTGTCAAATGGCTTCAGACTCGACCAGACCTTGAATGACATGAGACTCAACTTGAGACTTGAATGAGACTTGTCTTGAACAATTTGAGAGTTGACTTACCCTAAAATACTCACTTGGGGTAAGGGACTTTAAAAATGCAGTATCCGTAAGGGGCCTCACAAATATGAGTTTAAATGTATGCGTTTGTGCATAAAGAGGGTGGCGGTGAGCATGGGAACCTGACAGATGCTGTGTGAACGTATGTAGCATATGTGTGTGTGTGTGTGTGTGTGTGTGTGTGTGTGTGTGTGTGTGTGTGTGTGTGTGTGAGGAGATTGCACACCATGTGGGTTCTATTGTATTGATTTGGACATGTATTTTTTGTTTCATTTTAAGGTCTACTTTTGTTTGGTTTATGCACCCTGTGACTGTAGTATAAAAATGTTTCATATTGTGAATTTGATGCGTGGTGAAGGTCCATGACAAAAGATATCTATGGTAAAATCAGAGCTGACAGAGGTGTGTGGGAATTCACCCTTTAACCAGCACGTGATTTCATTTTCTCACTCACCTGGTAAAACACGACAGTTTCACTGTCAACCAACGAATTTAGAGTATTGTTTTCATTTCTCTAAACCACTTAATACTTAGTTTGAATGTGTCATGTGTTTGTCTATGGAAGATAGTTAACATTAGTAAACTTAAATAGCTGATGTGAGTCAAAACTGCCTGCAAGTTTTTCCTGACTGTACGGTAATTTCTCTACCATGTGACAGAAAGTCGTGTGGTTATGAATTATTATTTTTATGAAAATGCCTGCTACGGGGCCATGACTTGTGATACAAAGTAAAGGAACCTTTTATACATTGTCCTGTGTCATTAGAAATAAACAATAGACAAATAAAGTCTTTCAACGTTTCAGAAGCAAAGTTATTCACTGCCAAAGTGACGCCTAAATGAATGGGAGTCAATGGAATGCTAACAGAAGGTGATGGCTTGTTAGCCTAAAAATCTCCCCATAGGAGGTACGGTTGACTTCATAATGTGGAAAACATAAAATATACCTGAACCTGAGTGTCTGTCTGTATGTCTGTATGTGTGTGTGTGTGTGTGTGTGTGTGTGGTGTGTGTTGTGTTGTTGTGTGTGTGTGTGTTGTGTGTGTGTGTTTGTGTGTGTGTGGTGTGTGTGAGAAAGCAGGGAGGCACAATTATGACAAGTATCTAAGAAGCTGCGTTCAAAGCCATGCAGAACGTTTGATAGTTCAGGGGGTGGGGGGGTGGGGGGGGGGGGGGGGGGGGGGGGGGGGGGGGGGGGGGGGGGGGGGGGGTGGGGGGGGGGGGGGGGGGGGGGGGGGGGGGGGGTGGGGGGGGGGGGGGGGGGGGGGGGGGGGGGGGGGGGGGGGGGTGGGGGGGGGGGGGGGGGAAGGGGAGCCGCTGAGGAAACACAGGATCCACAGAGGTCATGTTAAAAAGATTTATTTCAACAACTGTCTGAATCTTGTTGGTTTATTCTCAGTTCGAAGTCCCAAAAAAGTACAAAATAAAACAAAAAACAAGTACATCAAAGGATTAGAAATCACATCAGGAAAACCAAGACACATGTGTTGCTCTTTTGAAATCAATCCAAGCAATTTTAGTTTCTCTCCAATATTTATACACACTCACTGGATTAGTCAACAAACATCAAAACCTCTCAGTAGCTTTATCTTAACTATCTTTTTTTTTTTTTTTTTACAATGACGTATTACGTACGTTTTAAATTTCTGTATGATTTATTTCTTTTTACAAATACACCAATGCAGGCAGGGGAAGGTGTGTTGTACACATAAAGCTTGTTTAGTCTTCATCTTTTCACTGTGTGTGTGTGTGTGCATGTGTGTGCGTGTGTGAGTGTATGTGTGTGTGGCGTGTGTGAGTGTATGTGTGTGTGTGTGTGTGTGCGCAGGTAAGATAAGGGAGAGTAGAGTGACAGCAACAATGGGGCGGGTCAGCAAAACAGGGGGAGTGTAAGGGGGGGGGGGGGGGGGGTGGGGGGGGTTGCAAGGCGGCGGCAGGGTAGGTTGGTGGGGGGTTTACTTTTGCGGGGCAGTTGTGGCGGCGGCGGCGGCGGTGTGGTGTTGGTGTACGTTTTTTTTGCAGCGGCCCGGCCCTTTGTGGCAGTGTTGCCGTGTTGGAGACAGTTGCAGACTGGGTTTGGCTGGCGGTACGTTGGCAGGCTGGTTGTGGTTGGTTTGGTTGGTTGGTTGGTTGGTTGGTTGGTTGGTTGGTTGGTTGGTTGGTTGACCGATTAGGCGCACTCGGCAGCGGGCGGACGGAGAGCAGGGGAGGATTCGGGGGCTCCCGTTGCCGAGGCAACCTTGGCGTTTGGCGGTGTTGTGTTGTCAGGTTGCTGGGGGGGTGGTTTTTGTTTTTTTGTTGCGTTTTCACATCATGTTGTTCTGCAGTGAGTTTACCTCCGAGGAGTTCTCCTCGCCCAGGACCTTGTGGTTCTCGTGTTTCGGGGTCAGAGAGTTGTGGATGTTGAGGGAGTCGTCCTCCTTGTGCGGGGCCTTCACCGGGTCCTCCAGCTTGTTCTGGGAATTAGGATCGTCCTACCCAGGGAGGGGAGGTGGTGGAGGGGTAGGGGCAGAAAATACAGTTAGAATCACAACACCTTTCACTTTCCTGTTCAGTTGTAACTTTGACCTTGCCGATTGGTGGACACATGTACAAATGAATTCTCTTTAAGCCTTTGCAGCAAAATTCTGACCAACCCATCAGAAGTGGATTCCCTCAAAGACTGTGTTCATCTTTGTAAAAGGCAATAAAAAACAACCTTTTATCCCAAGGAATTATATCTATACTGGACGATTCTTCACATCACAATTTACGTCCAATGTCAACATTCAGCGCCAATTCAGGAGATAGTCTGTCATTTATGAAGCAAGCAGAAGGTAAAGTGTGTATGTGTAGTGTGCCGAGTTTTCATGCAAAAGACTAAAGTTCACATCCCGTCACAAACCTGCAATTAAATTTAATTTAATTAACTCTTTCCACAGTGTTTTTCTTACCAAAAACCAAGAGTTTTAGCTGCCTAACCCTAATCATATCATTATTTACCAAAATCATGTTCTGTCCCTAACCTCAACCTTACCGTAGCTGCCATGTGCAGATATTGTACAACAAAAGAACTAATAAAAACTATAGCATTTGACATAAGAATCATTGTCATTTAAACGTAATCTTGTGTTTTGCAGAATCGTCCAGCATCGACGTTCTTGTCTGGTAATATGGTTGAAGAAAACAAAGATGAACTTAGGCCCAGTATACTTTTAAAGAATCCCAGAGTTGTCTTTTACTTCATGCACGCCGATGGATTTTCATGTTCCACCGTCATGCTTTAAAGAACCACAGCAGTGAGTTTTAGCTCCTTAACTACAAATACTTTTACATTTTCGCTCCAGGTTGCAGTTTTATCCCTGTTATTCCAGGTAGCTTGGTTGTTTCCATTCATTTCTGTACAGTGGAAATCAATAAGCAGACTCTTGAAACATGCTTGAGTTTTGTATTCCATTACAGCGAGCAATAAAGGCTTGATATTTTGACATGTCAAAGTGAGAAAAACACAGGTGTTACTACTGATATTAATGATGGCTGGATTCCGTTTAGCTGCTTCAGTTTCAGGGTGCTGGTATTCAGCATGTCGGCTCGCTGCCACAGCTGATTGGGACACTTTCATAGAACAGAGCGATCATTAAAGCAACACTAGAGAAAGTTTTGTACCTTAAAATAATGTTTCCAAAATTTCAGTGGTACATCAACTCGTAACAGGGTGAGCGGCACGTTTGCATTTGCTTTGAGGATCTCCACCGGCTATAACGGCCCTATGCAAGTTTACCAGATCAGGTAGCGGATTTGTAGTTCCAATGAGACATAATGGGACACTTCCGCTGCCAGCCTGTAGGAGGATGGGGAAAGCTCTAGTGTTGCTTTGATGTTATTATGGCGTTTTTCCATTAATGGTATCTGCTCGACTCGGCTCGGCTCGACCGCGGTGCCCCATCCTCCTTTTTCCATAGCAGATTAGTAGGCTGCCTCTTCAAGCGTGAGCACACACACACACACACACACACACACACACACACACACACACACACACACA
>NC_045738.1:18985552-18992651 GCF_008692095.1 Etheostoma spectabile | reverse complement strand
CACACACACACACACACACACACACACACACACACACACACACACACACAGAACGACGAAGCTGTGTTGTTTTGATTCTCGGCGAGTTGCCACAGCCAGAAGGCCATTTAGTTTCTAATGAACCTGGAGGCAGCAAAGAAAACGCTGGATAAACTTTTTACCGGTTAACACGGCGGGTTTTTCGCTAGCAATGATGACGCAGTGATTGGTGGCGATTCTCTCCGACCAATCAGCAGTCTGCAGGTTTTCACGTCACCTTTTAGTATCGCCTCGGCTCGCTTGGAACCTCGACTGAGGTAGTACTACAAGAAGTACCTGTTGGCAGGTACCAGGCACTTTTTATCGTAATGGAAAACCAAAAAAGGAAAGTGGAGTCGAGGCGAGTCGATTACATACCATGCAGTTTGAAAAACGCCATTATTAACTTCTAGGCTTTTCTTACTTTGACAAGTCAAAATGTCCGCTATGAAAATGACCCACGGTCAAACATATATAAACAGTAATGTTACAAACATTGGCTCAAACTTGATGTTTGCTGGGATAAACTCAACTCAAGCAAGTTTCAAGAGTTGGCTAATAGAATTTCAAGAACAGAAACTAGTGGATACCTGGAATGGCTGATGACGTAACTCTCTGAAAAGACAGCCGCATTGTTTGTTGATGTAGACTATATTAGATTTGTAGTAAAAAAGGGCTAAAACCATGTCCTTTAGAGAGTGCCAGAATGCAGCAAAATTCCATTAAATATTCAACAAAAACAAACTGCAGCTTTTTATTGCAACTTCAAGCAAAACCCAGTTTCAGTAGCAGCCATTTCAGCGGCTCGGACGCCCCACCCTTAGCTCATCGTGCTCGACTGGCATGTCACGTTCGGTTGAGGAGACAGTGAGGTGAGCTGCATGAGCGAAACAACCCCCCCCCCCCCCCTTTCAGGAACCCAGGAAGCACATGCACATCCACATGCAAGAACCTTACAGTCGTTCCCCATGTGAACAGTAATGATCGCTCATGCAGAACGCCTGTCTGATCCGCTTCACCTCCTCCTTCATTTATTGCCGAAACAAAAACAAAGGAGAATAAACTCTTCACTCTGGATCTGTGGGTACCACGTCAACTAACCAAGCAGGTCGCTGGGGGGGGGGGGGGGGGGCGGACATGTTTTAAGAGGTTTCAATTCAATTAATCTGAAGTTAATTAAGGTCAGAGGGAAGAAATTGATTGCGGAGTCCATTTTAGCTCGTTTTTTTCCAGCCTCTTATCCCCATTAATATTGCATGGCATCATCGACCCTGCTGCACTGAGGCATCCTGGGGCACCCGTCTGCGCCTCGTTGTCACACACTCTCACACACACACACACGCACATCAAATTCCAGACCCTGAGGCCTGTACCATTTACAACCACACCCTGATTAAATGTTTGCGTTTGAATTCAATGGCACTTTTAGAAAGGAAGAGCAGTGAGAGCATTTACCCGCTGGCTGTTGGCCTAGATAGTAACTTCAGGCAGGACGTGTGGATACGTCACTTCCATGGTTACGGGATAGGGGCCCTCTGTCCTCCCGTCAGCGTGAAACTGGAAAATGTTTTTTGTTTGTTGGATTTCATTGTTGTGCATTGGTGGAGGGGGGGAGCGGGCAGTGGGTGGGAGGCACAGAGTCACGAGGACTATAGAGCGGGTGTCATTTTGGGGGGAGTAGGAACAGAGATAAACACGGTACTGATGATGATGGTGATGGTGATGATGATGGGGGAACACGGACAGTTCCTAATGTCCTTTAGTCTTTCAGTGGGCGGGTGAGAGTGGGCTGTACGGATGCTTTAAGGTGCTTCATGACCTACTTCAACATCAGGAAATAATTGTCATGCTAATTCAATGACAGAATTATCGTCACTGCTGCATTTGAGAGGAGAGACACATGAGAAGCTTTTGGAATTTATACCAAATGGGAAAATACCTTCCCAATGATGTTAACCCACTTAAAGCCCCTTTGTGGAGATTGTTTTATTGATTAGTAACTTTATATAATAATAATTGTGAGGGCATACGTTGGTGTTTGTGTTGCATTCAAAGTGCAGCCATGTGTTCTGGGAGGGTTGTGATTGTGTCTGGATCAGTCATTTTCTTCAGCCTGCAGCTGATTAAATATGTTATGAATTTACATTGTTTGAGAGTCTGTACACCTGGGTGTTTGTTAGCTTGAATCCTTTTTTTTAGCGCTTGGGCGCATAAACTTCCGATTAAGATATTTGCATTGGTGTGTGTGTGTGTGTGTGTGTGTGTGTGTGTGTGTGTGTGTGTGTGTGTGTTTGTGTGCGTGCACAGTTACATGTTAACGAGAATATAAAAGGAATATTAACTTTCAATAGCCATGTAAAAAGCTTAGTTGGAAAATTGTCTTTTTCGGAATAAGGGCAAAAAACGGAATATTATGTGCATGTAAACGTAGCCAGTGATGCAAAGTCTACGTGTCGTTTTTGTCTTTAAAGTTCAGAATTCATCTCATGTTTTTTATATAAACGTTGCAATCTCTCTTCTGTATAATCTGCAACTTGAAGGTTGTTCCTCTGGAAAGTCTTCTTTCGCAAAGAAAGTGATGTCCTTTAACCCTTTTTTTTCAACACCATTATCACTTTTTCCGACATTTTTGTCACTTTTTCAATGTTGTGGGTGCTTTTTTTGAAGTTTTTTTTTCCAAAGTTATTTGATATTTCTAATGTTGACATTTTCAGCACTAATTTTGAAGGCCCATTTTTTGTGATAAAAAAAACCTGAAAACGGGTCAAATTTGACCTGAGGACAACATCAGGGTTAAATTTCCACTACCGTAACAGTGTTTTGTTTGCTTGGAAACAGAGATGCACCAGTGCTGCCCATCCTAACTGCCTGCAGACTAAACCTACATTAAAAGTTATGTTTCAAAATGCAAAGAAGCCACGTTGTGGGACTTTATCAGAAAACAAAGATAGGCAAAGAAAAAGACAAAAAAAACTTTTCGTCAAGAAATTACAGAATTTGGTCACTCTACATGGTACCAGCACTTTCTGTTCTCACTGGACAAAGGATCCTATAAAATACTTAAATTAAAAGGGATAATTAGCTTATTTTTAAATGTACAGTTCGACTGCACGCCTACAGCATTTGGACTTTAGGGTCAATTCAGCGTCGATCGGTCACTCTGAAAGCTCATTCCGTCGATGGGAATGAAATCGCCTAAAAATGACGACCAGCTCTGCCGTGTCAATTCATTTCCTGTGTTGAATTTATTTTGTATTGACAGGAAACAATTCCATTTCAGCGTTTGCTGCAGAGGAAAACAGTGTGACTGGACTCACTGGATTGAATTACTGTGGAGGGGAAGATTGAGGACAAGAGGGTTCAATCTACCGCAGTGAATGAAACACAAAGCATCCCATTACTGCAGGGAAACACAAGTCCTTTTTGTGTTATTGTTCAGAAATGATTGATGTGTTTGTGTGCCGGCTTTATAAATACAAGATGTCTGTGTGCATGCATTGTTTTCTCGTACATGGCCGTTTTTCAGTTTTTGAGTATGGGTCAATTTGTCTGTAATTGGCAGCTTTTTTTTGGGGGGTGTGTGTGTGTGTCTGAACGTGTAACAAGGACCTTACAAGATCTAGGTTAGTCTGGGATTGGGTTTGGATTTTACCTCAAGCTCTACATCCTTAATGTGTGTTAAATGACCATTTCACACCATTTACATGGTTTTATCTCTTCAGGGGCTTACAGGTAACTCTAATTACAGGTAAAAAATAATAATAATAATATATATAAAATAATACAACAAATTGATCTCTGAGAATCCACTTTAGTGTTTGTTTCCATCCTTTTGAACATTGACTAGAGCTCATTAACAGTAAAAAAAATTTTAATACATTTTATTAAAGTCTGCCAGAAAGCGCTGGGGAACCTGATTGATTTTATAAGTCTAGTCAAGTAATTCCTAGAACACACTACACGACTTCAGCCCTGTTGTGTGAGCAGCACAGAAATCTGACAGATTTGAAAGGCGTGTAGTGGGAACTTAATGAGTAAAGTCTTCAGTTCTAACAGGTTACATGATGTGTGTGGATCTGTCCCTTGTCCTGCCTTCCTGACTGATGATACATGTTTTGTTTTTATCTTTTTGGTGGCAGGGGAAAGGACTCAGATTGATCCACTGAGAGTTGAAAGAGGGTGATTGACAGGGCCACAGTAACAATGAGAGAGCTTTTTGGGAGGGTGAGAGACGGGGGGGCGGGACTTTCTGACATTTCGGGATTTGGTCTTACCTCACAGTCGGACTCCTCTTTGGTCTTACACTCCCAGGTGTATCTGCTCATGGTTTTCTGAGGGGAGGGGGATGGGGCAAAGGGTTATACTCCTCAAAACCATACAAGGCATCCTCAGAGAGAGACAGGTAGAGACGGACAGAGGAAGAGGGAGGATGAGGAGAGACGGATCGAAGTGGATAGAAAGAAAGAAGATGAGTGGGAGATGATACAGAGAGATAAAGTAGCCAGAGAGATGGTGAGAGAAAGAGGACTGAGACAGGAAGAGATAGAAACAGACAGATAAAATAGACAGAGAGAGAAAGAGAGATCAAGTGCTGGAGACAAGAGAGCAATCGTAGGAGAAACTTCCTTTCAGACGCCAGCCGATACTCCCAGCTGGCTACAGTATCTCTGAGGCAGACACAGACTCTCCGGTGCTGTCTGGCTCTTATTCTGTGTGAGCACATGTAGAAAATACAGGTTTGGATGTTTCGGGCGAGGTGTCTCCAGCGTCGTGTCACGGACACCGGGCTATTAGTTTGGAAGGGAATTGAGGTTATTTGATTCATTAGTGGGTGTGTTTTGGGGGAAATTGGGGAGTTGGTATGGGGTTTGGTTTGGGGAAGCCTACTGTACATGTCTATGTGAGTTTTGTACATGGGTGGATCATGTGTTACAGGATAACCCTGGACTGAATAGTAGTAAAGTTGTAAATCTGTTTGTTTCAGGATAAATGGATGAACTTGCAGAAAACGCCAAGACAGGTTGTCAGTCACAGAGCTTACACCAAGTCCATGTTTTTTTTTAATGACTTTACTTTGACTGACTTGACTCATTTGTCGGGGTTAGATTTTGACTGAATCTGAATCACGTATCCAATCCGCTTATTTAATCAGAATCCATTGTCTAATCTATTTCTATCTAGTTCAGCTTTCAACATTCAAAAGGAGTGACTAAAGTTATAAATCAAAAAGACTTCAGATTGCTCGACTAACTTGCACACATCTTATTTTTCCCGAGCTACTTGCTCCAGATGCTGGAGGTCCACATTCAGCTCTATAAGACTACTATCTTAGCAAACTAGAAGATTCAAGCTACTGAAATTGATGGGAAGCAATTGTTCGACAAGAGCAAACCCACCACTCTGTTAATCTTGTTGGAATGGATATAGATCCCAGAGAGGTGCAACGGAGTGCTACTTCTCTCTTTCGCAAACAATCTTTGTTTATCGGCAAATAAAAGTAGACAAAAATCAAATTTCAATTTGACATTTTAAAAAGTTAGCCAACTGTTTATACAGTACCAGTGAAAGCAATGTCAATTAAAAAAAAAGAATAGGCCTACAGCTATCTGTATATTGCTTTTTGCTAACATAAAATAGCAAGTTAAGATAAATGATTTGACAGACTATTTTAATTTAGCCTCGCAGTTGAGCTTATTTTGCAAAATTGAAACCCGATCCAAACCCAACCCTTTTTGTAAACATTCTACATAAAAATAGGGCCCTTTGTTAAATATACTAAGGGCCCTATTTTAATGATCTAAGTGCACTGCGTGAAGCGCCTGGCATATCCAAATCAACTTTTAATACTTTAACGATGGAACAAAAGGGTCTGTGCGTCGGGCGCATGGTTCAAAAGGGTTGTACTGAGTGTCTTCATTATTCGTAGGTGTATTTTGGGCGTAATATGCAATAAATCAATCGAAGTGTCATCTCCCCTTTATAGGCCAGGAGCCTTTGTACCTTGGCACATTGCTATTATGATGACGGAAATGGTGCGTTCACTTACCGCTGCCTCAAGATACGCCAAGAATTCACCTGAACACACCTCCCTGTACCAGCACACCCATGGGCGCAGGTGCATTTGCTATATAAACAACGCGGGTGACACTTGCCGGCTGCATTTCCTTTCTGATAAAACATTTGACAATCTGATTATCATTAATATATTATTTTGTAACCTTCATTGTTTATATCCATGTCGGATGTTGCATCCTGATGATTCATTGGTACATTTCTTGACACATTACTGCCATCAACTGTTTATTGATGAAATAGCATGAAACTGGCAGCGTAAATATGTACAGTATTGACTGACTTGCACAAATGCTTGGCGTCTGCACGTGCATCCTAGTGTTAAACTACCTTTAGGTGTGATAAAACAAACCATTTAAAGTATTTAATAATACTATTCAATCCAGAGGATGAGTGGAGGATTTTGTTGGGGGGGGGGCCATGATATGTAGGTGGTGTTGAGTTAGGAAGTTGCCATTTTAGAGATATTGTTAGGAGGTGATGATGGATTTTTTTTAATTTTTTTTTTACTCTTTAGGGATTTCTTGTCGGTCAGGGTGGTGAAAATGGTATTTGGTTGTGGTTAAAATGAGTGGGTGAGACACTTGCCTCTTAAGAAATGAGATGTCTAAAACTGTTGAGCTAGCCTGGAGAGAAATGAGAGTTATAAAGAAAAGACTAAAGTTGCTGAAGCTTTACAAAACCACTGATTGAGTTGTTAGAGGGTGGTACCACATCTTTAAAAAGACTCTAAAACAAATCAAACTCCACCTCGGTTGTAGCACTAGAACTACCCATGCTGCTACAACGTTAGCATTGCCGCTAATAGCTACCCATGATTCAGTTAGTGAGGCACCTGTCGGCTGTCTGCTGCCACCTGCAGGCAGCCGCGGGGCGTTGCATCTCAGATGTTTATCCTGATCACCCCTACCGTTCCTCACAAACGTCCCTCACATTTAGCTTACCTGTTTGTGACACCAATCCTTCCCCCGCCTCCCCCCAGAAAACAACAAAACACTTTTAACCCCCC
>NC_045738.1:18980254-18985538 GCF_008692095.1 Etheostoma spectabile | reverse complement strand
ATTTTCAGGATAAACAAGTAAAGCAGACATCTCAGTTAGTACAGATCCGTAAACAGATAGCGAAGCAATGGCTGACATGGCCACCGGGTGGCGCATGTTAGCGACATAGCCGGGAAGCCATGACACACCGATGCAAGAGGTGATTAGAGCAACATCAGGTTAGACAGGGTGGGGTGGGGGGGTCACAGCAAAGGATTGTGGGAGTTTTCTCTTAAAGAGGCTCACGTTAAAGCCACGGCGGCTTTCTGTCTGCAAAAACAGTCCAAAAATGTTCAGTCTGCATGGTTTCAGGGGGATTTAACCTCTGACCGTAGCTGTGTTAGTGCCCTGATTCACCCACTGGGCTGATTTGTGCTTCATCTTCTCTTTGTCAGCATGCAGTTAAGCTTTACTTGGACACTGTTCAGTCAAAATAAATTAGCGGGGTGTTAAGTAACACTTCTAAAATAACTAGTTTAAGATTTAACACTTGATTTTACAGACATTCATTGCGATTGTGTGTGTGTTTGTGTGTGCGTGTGCTGTCACCTTCAAAAGGAGATCAATAAGCAACAAACCAGAGGAACTAAATCAATAAACACAATGAAACTATGAGGCTCAACCGCCATTGCTTTGCCATGGCGACATGCTGCAAAGGGCTCAGTCTTTTTTAGATATATATGTTTATACTTTTTCTACATTCTAGTATGAGTAATTTGTTCTAAACCGGTTTAACATCCATGGATTAAAAAACGTTCTATAAATTGTGTAATCTGGAAATCCAGAGTTCTCGCAATAGAGCAATTTGAATTTGCTCAGCGAGTTACTCTGGCATCGAGTAATGCTGCTCATTAATTATGCCCTTGTAGTCGAGCTGCACCAATCACATTAGTGTATCTGATGTAGGCGGGGCCAGAGGCGAGCTGAACAGATGACGACAGTTTAATCTACCAGTTAGCTTAGCTGGTAGCTAAGCGTATGGGGCTCTGGATACGTCACCCCCTGTGTTGTGATTGGTCGGAGTGTTATCCAATTGCGTGCAGTGAGATTTTCAAAAGCACCCTCGAGATGGGCGTCTTTCAGACCCTTAATCTTCGGATTTGGGTCTGGATCTCCAGGCAAGGAGTTGCGTAGAATGTTTATGAAACGGTATCAATAAATCAATCAAAATGCATGACTGTCGTATCTAAAATATGTATGCTTCTGTACATCCCACGGTGTTTTTTCTAATCCCCTTGGGATTTATAGTTGCCACTTGTGAAAACTCCCGCCACCATCCTCGCACTTGGACCCCGCCCACCTCCCTCCCTAGCGTTGCACACCTCGGAGTATCTGAGAATACTCATGCCCATGCATTAGGGGACGGGGAGGGGGGTCAGAGGGCCCGGGCAGGGGTTTGCGGGGGAGATGCAGAAAAAAGGGGTGAGAGAGAGGCGAGAACCACGTTACCTGACAGATAATGTTATCATAGTAAGCCAATGCACGGGCATGAGGGACGTTAGGAGGGGTGTCGCACAGTTTCCTTACATTTGGGTGGGAGCCCTCAGCGATGGTGGACAGCGAGAAATTATCATTGTGCTGCTCCGATGAAGGCCGGTACTTACTGCTGGGTGTCGGAGGATGGGGGGGGGGGGTGGGGTGACAGTGGGGAAGAGGAGGAGAGGGTGTGGAAAGGAAGATGGAAAAGGGGCAATGTAACAGAGAGGAGAGAAATTAAGAGATTTTTGGGAGGTGAAGAAAAGGAGGAAAGGATTGGAAGAACAATGTTGGTGTTGGAGCAGGAGGTGAAGAAAGAAAAAGTGTGGAGAGGAGAAGAAGAGTTTGAAGAGGTCGGAAAAACGGGGGGGAGAGAAAATGTGGTGAAATTAAGAAGACATTTTAGAGAGAAGAAAGAGGTGGGAGATTAAAAGTGTAAAGTAAGATAAGAATAAAGGTTATTTAGGAGATGACAGAAGGAAGATTAGAAACAGGGATGAGAGAGAGAGGAAGCGAGAGGAGAGAGACGCCCCCCAGAGGACCCCCCCCCGAGAGAGAGAGAGAGAGAGAGAGAGAGAGGGAGAGAGAAGTCAAAAGAAAAAGAGAAGGGTAAAGAGAGTAACCAACGGAAATTTTTTGGGTCCAGATAATGAAAATGAGTTTGGGGACAATAATAAGAGTACAAGATAGTTTGACGATTTGAAATAATCCAAGAGAGGAAAAGAAAGGAGGTGGAGGAGGACGAGGAGGAGGAAGAAGGGAGGAAGAGCCAGGGGTGGAGTGACATTTACAGGAGGTGATCCACAAGGTGAGAGAAGGAGATAAGACAGTGGAGCAAAGCCAAAAGGAGAAAAACAAAGACACGGAAAAAAGGCAAATGGTGAGTCAGTGATGCAAAATGGAACAGAAGGAGAAGAGAGATGGTGGAAAGGACAAACGGGGCGAGAAAAAGGAAAAGTTTAGGAAAAAGATTACATTGTTGAAGAAAAGATAGACAGAAGGGAGAAAAGGAAGGGGGAGGAAAAAAAGCAAGAAAGCAGCATTAGTTAGACAGCAAGTTCACATCCTCTGTTTGTCAAGTGGCACAAACAGAGACACAACCATTTGAATCTGTGATGCAACAAACTGAGAATAAAAGATAAAAGATAAATAAATAAACTAATTAATTTTAGACTTTTAGAATGTGGTTAGCTGGTTCATTCACAAGTCCCCAAAGAGGCTGAACTTTGACTCACATTTGACCCACTATTGTCCTACCGTCATTCACAAGAAGATAAACACGGACTCTGTTTTTATTTTAAATAGCACACAGGTTATAAGAGATCTGCTTTTGTCCACTCAGCTGACAACTTATGAATATATTCATGCAAATAATCCTCTTTATGGTCCTTTTAGATTGCTTTAAAAAACTGGAGCTGCGGTCTGGTAGATCCTAGGTATGCTATGTAACATCTGTCCAGGGACTACAGTACAGACGCAGAAAATCTTTTTACATAAAATGGTTTTACTGCAACATGGCATGTGCATTACCAAATGGCACTAAACCATTAAAAATGTACCCAAAATGAAACTTTAGCATTTTAATAGTTTTCTTGTTTTTTGTCCTTAATTCTAATTTAATTCATAATTTAGCATGTCCTGTCCTTTCCTGTGTGTGCAGTTCTGCATGTTTTAGCTGCCACGGGCCAGAGGATATGCAGATGTACAAAGCAAATAAGCGTGGTTCCCAAAAATACCAACCTGTTTATTCAAGTTGGCTTTTAGATAACTTTGGAATGATACATGAAATCAAATCAAAAGCATAGTAATAATAGTCTTATCTACTAGGATGAGATATTACTTGTAATACCCCTTTTAAAACAGATTCATGTAAACACAGACTTTTCTATTTATCTTGTCGGGGAAGCTGCCAACTTTGGGAGTTCCCTTTTGACGGAGCTACGCTGAACTCTTTGAATGTCTTCGTCTTTCTTCTTCGTCTCCGACTTATCAAAAGGGACTTGATGTTCGTCTCAGGGAATGAAACGATGACTTGTGTCACAAAGATTGTCACCGAGTTGTCTTCTCTCTCAACTCGCATATCTTCTTTCTCGTTCATGAAGCGGCTGTCATTTGCCCCGCACCCGTATACACCTTTACTCAAACGTCTTGTTATGTCTTCCCCGTCACATCTATAGTGAAAGAGGCTGTGATCTACTACTACCTGCCAAAAAGCGCCTGTCTCTCTGATTCCCATGCGAGCTGTCATATTTATAGGTTATGACCGCTATGACAGGACAATGAAAGACGAGGTAATGACGAGAGAGAGACAGAAATATGTTCTCCCATCATCACTGATCTGTGATCTCAAAGTCTAGCGCCAGACTCCAGCTTTGGACCTCTCACTCTGCTTTTTTTCTTCTTCTGCGGATACAAAGTAGCAGGTACCAAGGAATTGTCCCACATGCAACACCTGCAAAATGGCGTTTTGATTTTAAGGTTTTTATACAGATTAAACAACAATATATGTTACTGAGTTTTTAAAGTTGCTGGTAAGTGTTTTTTTCTGTCCTTTGGACAGAGCTAGGCCAGCGGTTTCAATTCCGTTTTTGTTAAGTTAAGTCAACCGGCTGCAAGTCTCGCATTGCCAGACCGTCCTCCACAGCGCCGCGGAGGGAGGTCTTGCTAGTCCACGCAGAATTCATGTAAATACAGCCAGTCTGTTGATGCAGCGTGGGCACCAACACATAGAGCTGCGGTAGAACAAGGCAGGGTCATCAGCAAAAAACTGAACCAGGACCTGAACCAACACACTGCCACCTGGCAAGGTGCTGCTTCGGCCAATCGAATACTTGCAAGCACACAATCCTCGTACTTTGTAGCATGAACACTGCATTTCTACTGTGAACACACAGCTTTACACATTTGACGAAAAGGATGTGTGTGCAGTGCACATCTCAGAGTTTTATGCGTCTGACCCTAGACACCAAATACTGTATTGCGTGGACATTGCAACTCGTTCTTGGGGTACTTTGGAGTACTGCAGGGGGAACGTGACATTTGTGCAAAAATGCTAATTTTAAAATATGTCATGCATAATTCCTAAAATAATTATACTATCATAATGAATGAATTGAAATAGGGATTCTAAACATTTGAAATGGAGCATTAAAATGTTGTTGTTTGACAAAGGTTGTTGTTTAGTGAATTTATCATAGCCGGCGCAGTATTGTACTCTTTATATAGACTTTTTTTTTCCTACAAAAAAGACATATTACCTGAAGAATGTAACCAGAATGTCAGATAGATGAATAATGCAAATTTTGACATGTCTCCATGTTATCCATCTTTTTCGTTACCCTCTGGTTCTTTCTCTCTCCATCTTTGACCAGGATGTTGGGATGTTGTTATCTCGACTGCGGCAGAGAAACACTGCGACTGTGCGATTACCCACAGCAGATGGGGGAGTGTGGGAGTCTCATGTATTCATGAGCCTTGTCAGCAGTGCACGCACACACACAAACACACACACACGGATATGTCATGCTGAGGTTTTTGCTCTGTAAGAGAGAAGGGCAGCCTTCTCTCTTATTCCTCTTTCTCTCTATTTTACTTTCACTTTCTCTGTCCTTCTCTCCTCTCCTGCAAGCTTCTCCATTACTCCCTCGTCCCCTCCCGTTTCATCTTGCCCTCCTTTTATCCTCTTATCTGTCACCCCTCTCCTCCTCCTCCTCCTTCTCGCTCCTCTTCGATTTCTTTTAACCAACCACTTGATGAGGCTGTGTTGTGTATCTCATGCTGCACCCTGCCGCCACACACACACACACACACACACACACACACACACACA
>NC_045738.1:18971481-18980244 GCF_008692095.1 Etheostoma spectabile | reverse complement strand
ACACACACACACACACACACACACACACACACACACCGACCCACCCCCCTTAGGTCGCACAGCTGTATGTAGGTCAACCCTGCTTCCCCCGTGTTTCTCCCTCCCTCCCGCCTCCTGTTCAGACTGCCCTACTTTTAGCTGGATCCAGAGAACCAATGACATCACCCTTTTTCTCCTGTTTTAATATCTGCTAGCTAGCGTTAAGGCTGCTACTGACTGCACCACTTTTCCTCCCCACCATCATCTTCTTCATCTTCATCATCCATAATCTCCTCCGCCATGACTAGGATGATAACCTTCCCCCGTGGAGCTAAAAATAGTCCCTGTAGCGTGAGCTCTGGTGTTGAGAATTTGGTCCTTTCGGTTCCCATTTGAATCCGCGGTGCTCGATCGGCGGGCTGCTGATCATGCACGACGGCTCTGTTGCTAGGGAGATCAACACTAAAACACCGGCTCTGCCAAAGCCATGGCAAACCAACACACCACCCCCTCCCTCCCACCCCCACACTCCTTTTTATTTCCAATCCAGTCCTTCAATCTGTTTGTCACTCTCTAGTTTACATTCAGTCCATCTCTCTCTGAGTCTTTATCTCTCTCCAGATATTGCACACAGAAAGGTGTTTTTTTTTTTTAGGATTCTTTTTACGGGTTCTCAAGGTTCCTGTGAAGCATTTTTGAATTTAAAAACATTTAATAGATTAAGATATAGATGTCCTATCATAAACATGACTGTTGATGAACAGTTTTTGACGTTTTGGTAATCATCATGCAATGCCTGTGTGGAATAATTTGAAAAAAGCAATAAGTTATGGAGTCTCATGTTCCCACCTCCATATTTACACTGCAAAATATCTTCATCTTGTCTCATGATTTACATCTGTTTTTAAGTCCTTAAAGGTCCAATGTGTGACGTGTTTAGATGTTCATTACCAAAATCGGTGTTGCCTGTTCACAAACTTGTCTTTTTTCATAAACATTTACCACCACCATCAATTCCAAGTATTCCTAATGGCTTGAAATTTTTCATTTCCATTCTCATGAACTGGGGTAGACGCTCCATATTCATACGCCATCTTGAAACACGTTAGCCGGTAATGGACATACAGGACATACTGCTCCGCCTTTCGCGTTTCCACTGTCACGTGATAAGCTCACAGGTGCTGCTGATGCTGCTAATGGGTATCGTCGCTTACCGGCCCCGGCAACTTTGAAGAAGGAAACATGGAGGGCCACACGTATTCAAAATCCAATTTTCAGGAATAGGAGTTGTTTTCGCCCAGAAAAAAAAAGGATATTGAAAGGAGAAAAAAAACGTCTTTGTGAAGCGTGAAGGCTACCGTAGCTGTAAGACATACTTTGAACTGCGTGGCGCAAGCTATGATAGAGATATGATCTCAACGCTAGATGGGAGAAATTCCTACACATTGGACCTTTAAAGACAGATTTTCCTTAATGAAGTAAAAATAATTTGCTAATAATTTGCTTCAGTTTTGAACCTATTGAAACAAACCTTTGTTCTGATTCTCATGGATCAACCCCCAGGCAGAGAACCATAGTACACCGGACACTACATATTAAGATGAGAAAGTGCATAAAGACATAAAATAAACGATTTAGAAAGATTTCATGAATTGCTTTTACAATTTATGTTACTGCTCCTTCTTTGTAGCATAAGTACCTGATTTATACCATGAGAATCATTACCTTTACAAGGGCTTTAGAGCATAGTTAAGGTCATGTGTGATAGCATTTGTGCTTTATCCCATTCATAAATATTTATTTAATGCATCAAAAAACAAACAACATCTCTACAGAACCTTTCCCTGGTCCTTCCCAGAGCCTGTTTTCCTGAGAGTGTATAACGGCTTTTCTTCCTCTATGTGCCGCCTCCTTCATCTGTTCTGATATCTGGTTTTCTGCCGGCTGCTCACCATTAGTTCTCCATGCCGCCCCACCCCCCCCCCCCCCTCATTTTTGTCTCCTCCTCCGCATTCCTCATGTTCATCCTCACTTGTTTGCTCCTATTTCAGCAGATCTATCCACCACTTCTTCCTCCCTCGGACTGCCTCTATCGGTTTTCTTCATTGCTCATATCATCCCCCCCCCCCCCCCCCCCCCCCCCCCCCCCCCACCCCCCCCACCCCCCCCACCCCCCCCCCCCCCCCCCCCCCCCCCCCCCCCCATTGCCATCCTCGTCTTTCTCACAGACCAACTTCATCCTCTTGCTGCAAAAAAAACAATGGTGACCGAGCTTTTCGGTTTCTGCTTCCAGCCTTTGGAACAACATCCCATCCCACATTAAATCTTTATTGGTAATTTTTTGATATTGATAAACATCTGTTACATTCAAGGCATTACCCAATGAGTTGCCACAGCGCAAAGCGATACTATGTGTCAATTTATGTTGTTTTAAATGTGCTATGTATAAATAAATTGGACTTGACTTTCAATCCTTATCCACCACCTCACTTATCTGCTTTTTTCTTTCTCAGTCTCTAACTCAAATGTACAGAAAATTATTTTGCACATCTACAACGTGAGACTGGTGAGTGGGAGGGGGACAAGCAGCTCAGCAGACCCCCGCACACTGGCTTACCTGCAAGTTCAATGAATGTTTTGCACTTTCATGTGAAAGTAATTGACTGCTGCACAAAAAGCAGTCACCTCCTACAAAAGATGGCTTCTCAGCATATAACGCCATTTGCCTGATGGTGGTCTAGTACCGAAACGCTTCCTTACTATCTAAACTTTTTTGCAAATTAGACAGTGTGCGGTTTTTTTTGTAAATGTAAAAATGTTCAAAGTGTCAAACTTGTATTTGTTGAATGTTAAAATTAGGTAAATGAGATCTTTATTGATCAGAAAAATAGTGAAAAATGAGAGGTATGGATAGAGGAACTGAAAATAAATCTACTGTCATTCACAGGTTTAGTTTTTTTAGCCTGGGGTAATAAAACGGGTGCAGACAAACTACAATGTCTCAGCTGAAGAGTAACAGGTTCAATCATATGTCCTCGAGGAAGACACTGAACCTCTGCTGCCTCAATCATTCTTGATTCTTGAGTTGTTCTTGGCTGTAACTGTGAGCCATTGTTGTGGAAAATAATTCCTGTGCTCACGGCTTACTCTGCTCCTGTGAAGGACACATGCTGTTGTCCTCTCATCTTTCTTCTTTTATGTATTCCCTAAATCTCAGGCATCCTGTGTTAATGAAACTGTCTGTAACTCTGCTGCGGGCTCCCGGCTTCTCCCTGTCAGTGACGATCATCGTCTTTTTGTTTGCATGCATTGCTCAAGCCTCATTCCCACACATCTGAACACGTCTGGAATGATCAAGAGTATATTACAAATGGGAAGTAGACTGAACAGCGGCACTCGGGAAGATTTTAAAGAAAGACTACAACATGGACATGTGTTCACGTTCACAGCGCTTTACTTAATTGAAAAGACTTCTATTTTAGGTATATAATATATGGTCTATTGGTGAAGCAGGATTGATCACTTTGAAGATATATACACTTCCCCCTCTTTTGAATTGCTGATGCATCCCTCAGGCTCTACTTGAAATTCTGTTGGTTGGTATCTTAACTTCAGAGAGAAATGCAGGTGGACTCTAAAACAAATGTCTCGCAGCCATCTACAGCAGGTCTTCTTTTTACAAGAAGAGGAACAAGAAGAAATGGAGGAAAACATGTTGGTCCTAAAAGTCAAGATGAGTCCACTTTACATGAAGTTTTCCAAGTAACAACCATTCATTTGTTATCTACCAGTTGGGGCCCTGCCTCATGCAGATCTGAGCCCGCCCTGAACAGATAAACAACAAGAAGCTTCTTCCATTCATCCAGACATGTAAAACAGCCTGAGTACTGTACGGTATTACCCCAAATATAGGATTATACATCCGATGATACCATTTTAGAAAAATGCTCATACTACCTCTTGACCATTTTGTCGTTTAGGTACCTTTTGGAATTTAAGAATGGTTTCCTGTTGAGATTTGGATCTGATCAACAATGAATATGTGCCACGTACTGACTCCATTTATACGTCTGAACTTCAAGACTAATTCCCCTCCCTAAGACTTATTACTAGACACACATTTATTGAATATCTCTCCCTCTTTTCTCTCCCTCCATCGACCAGTCTGTCTGTGTCATTCTCTAAACTTAACACTAAACACAAGCAGGGCCAGCAGTTTGGCCCTGAGGCAGTCACAGCCGCAGAAATAAAAAATAAAGAAATGTCTCCTTCAATCTTTAACATTGATGGGAGTAATGTACCGCAGCCGAGACTCAGCGTCTGCTGGGTAACGGATAGTAACTCTGCAGCGCCAGGCTGCCTTTGAGCAAGGTACTAAAGACTTTACTTTTTAATGTTGTTTGATTGATCTTTAAATATTAGACAAATGAAGCCTGCAGGAAACGCCGCTCAAAGGAGATCTTGACAGATGGAGTTTGACTTCTATATTTCTTCATCAGGAATGTGCCACTTTGGTGAAAAGAAATGTTTTACATTTTTATTTTTCTCCTTGTTTTTGTTAGGATAACTGAAAACAAACTTAGGGAGCTCTACTCTCTATATTTTTAGGGCTATACCACCCCAAAAATGACTAAATACCTATTAGGGCTGGGTCTAGTTAAAAAATGTTTCTTACCAGTACTGATACCAATACCGTGACTTTAATACCTTCGATATAAAACAATACTTTTTGCAGTAACAATTTTATAAAACAAAGAGAAATTACAACATTACAGCACAAATCCTTTTATTTACTTTTCAGCTGCTACTACGTGAGTCCGTCTATCTGCGAGAGTTTTTCCTGCCTGCCTCGACGACTTGTAACTCTAAACAGCCAATCACAAACATTATCAGATCTTGGTAGAAGCATGCTGCATGCTTATTGGCTCAGTGACGCTGGTGACATTTACTCCTTAGGTATTGAAATTGGATATTGAATGACAAGGCACTTTTTTAAACCCAATACTATATTTTCATGTTTTCTCTTGGTGAACTGGACGTTACCATTGATGCCCTCTACAAATTAATAACAAAAGGAAGATGAAGTACTTCCAGTGCTTATATCTCTTAGTTCTTGATGGAGCCTCACCTGCGCTTGCGCAGCTTCTTGTTCTCCGTCTTGAGCACATGGAGCTTCTTGGCAAAGCAGACGATGATCATGAAGAGCAGCAGGACCACCAGAGCCGAGGCGCCCACGGCCAGACACATCACCTGAAACTCGGTCACCACCGACTCGCAGCGAGCACCCTTGTGCCAGATGTAATCCTGGACGTTGCATCTAAAGGAGACAGAGGGAAGAGAGGGAATAAAGGGACAGAGGATGAAGGGGATACACAGCAGGCGAGAAAGCAAAGATGATGGAAAAAAATTGTAAATGGCAAAGGAAGTGTTTTGAAATATACAGATGTGGCAGAGAGGAATCCGGGAGAGGATGAAAAGATGAGAAGTGTGAAATAAAATGAGCAGTGAGCAGAAAGAAAGAAAGAAAGGAAAGAAAATGGGGAAAGAGAGAGAAAAGAGAAATGGTTAGTTGGGTAAAACAACACATTTCCATGAGATGGATTCAGTGAATTGTGTGTTAGCGTGTCAGTTAAGCCAGGCAACATCTATTAATATGTGGCTTTAACATGTTAATCACGTTGGCTCGGTCCCTTTTTCCAATTTAGTCTTTTTGTAAACATTCAAGATTTCTTTTCTGTTCCTGAATATATGTAACTGCTTTGGTGTGGAGTGTGAAAAAAGCTCTAAAAACTTCCAGTGTTTCACAACATGTTACATAAGTCTTTAATGTTGTTGTGAAGTAATCAACCGCAGGCATGTTAGCCGGATGGAAGGGTTGCTGGCAGGTTTTTTGAAAGAGGCTTTATTCAAAAAAGGATAATATCAACACATTGTGTGTAAAAAAATAGAAAGTAATGAAAAAAAGAGCCCGGGGGATTTTACGACTACACACACACACACACACACACACACACACACACACACACACACACACACACACACTCTGTCAAACATCATCATAAAAGACATTTGAGTATATAAGATCTTACACAATGCATATGGGCGTCCATGTGTGGCTCCACATTGCGGGCAAATATGTAGAAAAACACACACAGCCGCCATCTGAGTCCCAGACTCCCTCCGTAGCCGTTTTGGCAGAGTGGGGTTTCCGCCCGAGGACAGAAAGGCAGATGGCTTTGTCTACAGACTGTTTGGCGTGCAAAATGGCAAATCTATTTCATCGCTTAACGAGACTATAACGCTGCTGAGCCCCGCTGTTTCACTGTCAGATGAGTGGGAGAATGTGTGGCTCGGCGTTATTCTGCCTGCATGTCTGACCATTGGAACAGTTTCTATTTAAACATACTAGATTTATGTCTGAGCAGTCATAACTCCTGTGCGTTAACTTTTGTGCGTATTTCTTTGCTGTAGTGAAGTACAGGTGGACTCCAGGACACATCCCTGTTTGGGTGTGGTTAAAAGAATCCCTAAGGGGGGGGGGGGGGGGGGGGGAGGGGTTGGGTAGGCACTTGGTAGAGCGGGCACCCATTTTTTTAAATCCCTGAAGTGAGAAACAAATGCAGCATGTTCAGAAACTGAATGAGTTCCCAAAACCTTATTGGAAACCTACCAGAATGCATAGTTTTGGGACTTTTAATCCAATGTGCATATACTTTCCATGTTTTCTAACATGGTAAGTAGTCAGATATGCAAATGTTAGCATGCACATCATCATGCTCCCACGCTATTCATCTCAGAATGCAGCTGAGGCGGTCAGCTCTTCAGCCATCAGGTTAACAGATATCCTCAAGTGATGGGTGAGTGGACATCTTGTTGGTGGTGCTCAATGAAAAAAGGAATAATTGTCTGGGCACAATGACACAAATTAAATCTGAATTATTTTAATTCTTCTAGACTGACGCACCAGCCCACTATATGGCAATGGAAGCTGAATAATTGAATCTTTACAAATTCTACCTTTCCAATGTTTTAAAAGATTCTTCTTGTGCATGGGTACTTTTTAGTTTTCAGCCAGTATCTCTACCACATGCCAGAATTACTTTCATGTTAGCAGTCATTTTGTCAAAGAGGACTTCCAGTTTGAGGTAACCCTCGATGGGCGAGTTCATCCGTAAAGAAAGTCTTGATTGTTTCTCTTTTGGTTATTTGGCCCACAGGGCTGTCAAAGTGCCTGACGTAAAAACACAAATTAAAAATAAAAAAACTGCCAAAGGGAGCTTTTCAAGCGTGAAGGAGACGAGACGGTGCTCATTTTGTAACTCATGTATTTTTCATCTAGATCAGAGATGTTGTTGAAGAATTTGAAGGTTTCTGGGAAGGCAAACTGGGGTCATGAAACCAAAACGACTGCAGAAGGCTCCGAAGAGAACAGCTCTAATTAACGGATGACAAAGCATTTAACTGCCCCCTCCCCACTCCCACACACACACACACACACACATACACAGTAGATGATAAGATGAATGGAGGTGACGGGCGTATGGCCGCTCCGACGTTCTCTACATGCTAAACATGCTCTTTTCACCAAGCCACTTCCTGTATCCTTTTTCCATCCTTGACACTTTTATTTCGCCAGCTGAAGGGAAAAGCTGGCAATGAGCCGGGAGACATTTTAAGTGTGGGCATAAGTGGTGAGAAAGAGTGCGAGAGAGAAAGAGAGGGATGATGCTCTGTATCACATTTTCAGAGAGACTTCAGTGCACTCCACCTCTGAGCGATTCTGCCTTCATACAAAGAAGAGGTTTATGTAAGTCTGGTTATGGAGGGAGGGATGCAAATAGAGAGTGAGAGACGGAGAGAGGCAAGGAACAAGGATGCGAGCAGGGATGGGCTGGGCGTCATGACAACCCAGCTGAGCGGCAAAGCGGAGCAGATGCAGCGCTGACATGTCATTCCATCACACGCACGCATCCCCGCTCAGCCGTCCATGAGGGACACAGTCGTGCTTTAGCGGCTAGTTCCCATTTCTTTCTTCCTCTCTACCACCGTCCCTCTCCCCCTGCTCCTCCTCCTCCTCGTCTCCCCTGCCGCTAATCTTCTTTAAAATCTCTTGTCTTGTTTACTGGCTCTTTACCTTCCCCATTTCCTCCCTCCTTCCCGTCTCTCTCGACCCTCCATCCACCTCCTTCCTCCTGCACTTTGCCTAGCGCCTCCAGCTGAATTATGTCTCTGCTTTCAGTTTGTGCAACTGAGTTTTTTTCTTCCCTTTCTTTGACATTAGGAGAAGAAAAAAACAGCAGTACGAGGTTGGTTATAGTTGAGATGAGAAAACAATTTGGAAAACAAAAACCAACTGAATTGTACTAACAAGAATTGCTTGAGTATCCAAAGCACGAGGTTGTACTGCGCTAAATGCTAGCGTCAGCATGCTAACATGCTATTATGGAGCAGGAGAAGAAATGTTAAACGAAAAGTCAGTGGATCACTAAAGTCAAAAGGGTTTATCCTCTGTATACCATAAGCATCTGTACTATCACGATCCATCTAATAGTAGTTGAGTTATTCTTATTATTTGAGCAATTCTCTGTTGGCTAGTGAGCTGGAAAAACCAAACTCTAGTCAGGCCAATCACATTGTGTACAGAGTCGGTGGGCGGGCTTAACATGATGACGGCAGAGTCGCGACGGTTCCACGTGAATTCCCTGCTACTTGAAGAAAATGGCTGCTGCCGCTGGCGAACAGCGGCCTTTTGAATCGGCTTTGGCCGCGACTCTGGAAGACTTG
>NC_045738.1:18969027-18971471 GCF_008692095.1 Etheostoma spectabile | reverse complement strand
CCGAAGTCATTCTTAAAAAAGGAAGATGTGTTTGGAGTTTGCTGACCAGATACAGCACTGTTTAATCTATCAACTAGCATTGCCATGTCCCGCCTTTTGGATTGAACACTGACACTGGTGAATTCCCATGTCAGGCTACACATCTAGGACAGCTGCACAGATCAGGAATCAAATTGGAATTGACTCCTTATCAGAGACAAAACAATTTCTAACGTCTCTTTTTAAGAGCACTGATCTGTCTGAGATGAGATGTGTCAACCAGCCTCCCTCGCTCCCTCCTTCCCTCTATAAAACCTCAGACGCGTCCCCCAGGCCTTCCCACTGTGTCCCACAGCACAGCTTTTATTCTCTTCCCAACCCATCATTATCTCCATTGCCGCGGCTCACCGCAGTCACATTTAAAGCGTTGCCACAGCCCGGCAGGAATACAGCAGAGCCACATTACAAAGAG
Organism: Etheostoma spectabile; assembly: GCF_008692095.1. NCBI lineage: Eukaryota > Metazoa > Chordata > Actinopteri > Perciformes > Percidae > Etheostoma > Etheostoma spectabile. The sequence continues at coordinate 18,971,020 of NC_045738.1, read as the reverse complement.
CTAACAAATCCTCTAAATATTTACCTGATTAGGCTGGCCCACTGGGGCAGAAAAGGCAGCGGCAGACAGACAGAGAGCCTTTAATTGAACTAACAAAAGGGTCACAATGGGGCAGGTGGGGTTGTGGCCCTCTAATAGGACCCCCAACTGGGTTTGAGGAGGAGTATTGAAGGGCATGAGATGTGGGGGCTGGAAGGAGAGTGTGCATGGCCGTCAGTTTAGGGTTAAAGGCCACTAGCGAACAGGCACTGGTGTGTATATTTGGAAACTAAAAATCCAAGGAGTCAATTACGGCTGCTTAAAACGAGACATAGCATTTCTTAATCAAATACACTGAGGTTTTGTCGTTAAAACCTGAGTTATACGCAGCAGACAGCAGTTTTTCAACAATAAAAGCTCTAAAACCCACCGTACACCTCCTGCTGAGCACCAAACAGACAAGCAGAGACTATGGTGAACACTGTGGAGCATTTAGCAGCTAAAGAGACATATTTCACCCAGGAGTTGGTAGAGACCAGAAACATAGCTAAGGGAAGATTGACTGTAACTGCTTGCCAATAAGATTCCCAAAGCAATTTAAAAGGGGATAATACATCATGTCCACCTGTAAATTACCTAAGGGCTTGCCAAGACAAGACTTTCAGTTGCAGAAAATGTCAGAGCACATTTTCAGGAAGGCATTATTCTGGTAAATCAACCACATTTTCAAAATCGTATCTTTCTCAATTTAAGATTAGAGATGGGTCGATACCATTTTGTTGTTTCGCAATACGGATTCCAACACCTGAACTTGCATATTGGCCGATACCCAGTGCTGATCCAGTACCAGTACGTTATATATTTTATTATGTTTTAACAGCTGCATACAACTATCCCTCTATGGACATGATTTTTATCTTTGTTGTAAGGCCTGGCTTCCATTAAACCTTTTGTAAAACATGAACAAACACACCGCGGCAGAACTTTATTATCCAGTTTGACAGTCGGTCATGACGGAAAAAGAACATTAATAAACTACATTAATAAAGTAGATTTTCTTTAGGGCTACATTATGTGGTATCAGATTGGTGCATAAACTCCAAGACAGATTCAGTGCAGCCAATGCCTATACCAATAGTATTGGAGGCCCAGTACCGCTACTTAAGATATATCAAACCTTGCCGTAAAATGCGCCATAATAACACATATAGGATTAAAACAGTATGTAACAAACATTTACAGGGTAAGCAAATGTTCTTTTGCAGTATGTAAGAACAAGCAGAGGGAAGGTTGTAGGGGAACGAGCAAACAGAAGGCCGGACCTAAAAGAGCTGGATGTGGACTGACAGGAGAGGGCACGGCAGGGTGTTTACTGAATATTTTTGCATTAATCCTAAATTTGCATTAAAACAACACTATTTTTAAACTTTCTTCCTTGAAGCAGTGCATATTTTCTCATGCAATAACTACAGGGAGTGGAGCAATGAAGGAAACAGTAAGTCAATGTGCAACACCCAGAAAGAGGAGGATCTGATGATAAAAAGCCAGCAGAGGACAGGAGAAGGTACAGCTTGGTGCCTCTGGAAACTTGTTGTATCACGAGTTTGGACGATAAAACATCTGTTTCTGATACCCTCATTGAGGATTTCTACAATAAAAGCAAAATCTCATTAAGCTGAGGGCTTTGGCAGGGGAAGGACAACCACTGGTCGGGCCGAGCGCAGAATTAAAAACTGGATTTGATTTTAAGGAGAAGAGGAGAATTATTTGCAACAGAGTTTGATTTCAAGTTTATAGTTGTTCTGTCACAACAAGAAAAAGATGCCTGAATTAGCTACTTAATACAAAAAAAGATAGCGTGACTTCAGCAGCACCCACCTCAGAGACATCACTGGATGGTTCTTGTGTGACTTGGTGAGCTTAAGACATTTCTTTAAGCATTTTAGGCCTTTATTATGCAGGTTAGCTCAATATGTGAAGGGGGAAAGAGAGAGAGAGAGAGAGAGAGAGAGAG
>NC_045738.1:18965346-18969017 GCF_008692095.1 Etheostoma spectabile | reverse complement strand
GAGAGAGAGAGAGAGAGAGAGATAATGACATGTAGCAAAGGGCCGCAGGTCCAAGTTGAATCTGCGGCTGCTGCAACAAGGACTGAGCCTTTTGCAGGGGGTGTATGCTCTACCAGGTGAGAACTACTGCCGCTGCAACTCAAGACATTTCCCCACTGTACTAGAGAACTAGAGGAAGTAAGGAAACATGGGGGGAGGGGCAAGCTTGCTCGGTTTTGTTTGGTATTTACTTGGAACGTCAACATAAGTGACGTCATGCAGGAACTCATACTGCACCTTTACGTCTTGATTCATCACTTTGTGTATGAGGATTTCCTTTTAGCGTCTATCCAAGCAACTTTTTATGCATGATTGTTATGATTGAACAATATATACACTGTGGGTATAAACCTGCCCTTGGCCAGCTATTTTGGCCGACATTCTCCTCCCCTTCCGCTATCTCCGCTATCTATTTTGCAATAGCACCGTCGCTCCATTGCCAAAGATGATTGTGATAAAAAAAAAAAACAGACCAGAGCATGTTTTCCCCTAATATTGGTTGCTTCTAGACCTTTCTCTAGCGCTGACACAACGCTGTGGAGATTGGTTTGGCTATGCGAGACTATCATTGAACTGACTTAATTACTTGGCCTTTTTTTATTTTAAGAAATGAATGTTAGTTTTCATTGTTTCAATGAATTGTTATGTATTGCTCAGTGAGCAGAATACTGACACCTTGCTGCTTCAGCCTGTCTTTCACTGTCACTGTTAACATGTTAATGCACTGCTGTCCTACATGTGTATCAGATCGGAGAGAGACAATGAAAAATAACACAAATTATGAAGACTGGAGGTCTGCTGCGATGTGTTCATGATGTCTGAAATATCTGGCAACTCAGCAGTTGTGCTTAGACCAACTAATAAAAGAGATAAGTGAACAAAAAGTGTAAAAAAACGCACACATTACTGTATTATTTTAGGTCAGAAGATTCAGCCGTCAGTCTACTACTAGATTTCCCAGAAGCATTCAGTCCTATGGACCATATTTAAAAACCAAACCAGCTTAAATCAAATAAAACTGCATCGGCTTCCATTATGCAGATGGAACTATTGTAACCATATTAGTAACCACAGTGGTTGAGAAACTGCTCCATTCAATCAGCCAGGAATGCTATATCCTGAAAAGGGATTTGAAAACATGACGACATAATCAGGATTCTCCGTTTGGCATTAGAAGAATTTGACCGATTCAACCCATAGTAATAATGTTTACATACTTTCATTTTCCAGGGTTTAGGCCAAGTGGAAGGACAAGAAGAGAACTATACCAAGTATTTTTACCACATGGTCCTGAGCTGTCTTGTATGAGCCTGATTATTTAGTTTCTACAGTCCAATAAAAGCCTCCATTGCACCCTCCAAAACAACTCTTTTTAAATCTCTGGTGTGCAAATGATTAACACCTTGTTCAGTACATTTCTGCTTGCTTGTCACATTTACATTAGATTTTCAGCAGAGCAGTCTGTCTCTGCTGTCCACAGACTGTGCTAACTGTCATATATAAATAGAGGCTGGTTACCACAGCTAATGACATAATCAACCAGCATGGATCTCTGGGTGCAACTGTGACCAAAAATCTATTAGAATAAAGCCTATGTGTCCCTGGAGAGCTCTCCCAATACCATAAACTGCAAACTAATTACCGGTATGCAGATGTGGCCCTTCCCCATCAGCCAGTAGGTGAAAAGATGCGCATGTTGCCCTCAGCAAGACCAAAACAATGGATGTATATTGATGGACTAAATTCTGAAAAACAAAGTGGATATTAGCGGTTTTGTAATTCAACCAAAGAGGCTGTAGCTGTATCACTTAGGTTTTTGTACATCCAAAAGAGTAGATTGAAACTTGATGGACAAATCAGTCTTTGGCTTACGATGTGTCCCATTGGTACTCAGAAGTTGGAACTTCCGAGTACAAAGTCAAAATCACGCCCCCTGAAGTCGGATTTCCAAATTGGAAAGTCAGAGAACCTCACAGTATCCCAAACCAGGCGACCTCAAAATTCAACATGGTCGCTCTGTGCATCATAGTCTTATACAGTCTATGACATCAATCAACAGTGGTGAAAGCTGTGCTGACATGCAGTTTATAATGTATTTACTGTATGTGTATCATTAAATCAGTCTTGAACAAAGTACTGTCCAACTTCTATCTGTGGACATGTTCTTACGCTGTTTGTATGCACAAAAAACAGCCTAATGCGTTGCTATCCACTGGTGTTGCTAACGATGGCTAACCTGGATGAAGTATTACTTATGAATCAACGATGAAGAGTTGAGGATAGATTCAACGTAACTTCCAACATTACTTCCACCTTGGGAGACATTACATAAATGCAGGTACAATTACGCCATTCCTGTAGTGCATATCACTCCGCCTAGGGTGGTAATCTAGTTCCAAGTAACTTAACTTAATATAACAACACTGGATAGAGCAAACCCCACAGTGAAATCCAACTGGTTTTAATTGAACACATTCCCAGCTCTGGCTTCCGACTTCTTAGGAAAATGTACCGCATTGTAAGTCACAGCAGCATATATAACTATTTTTTTTAACAGAATCACCATTGTCAGTGGTGGATCACACGCAGACATAGTGCAATCACATAAAGTTTTGCTAAACAAAACTGGCTCTTTTTATTTATATCTGTATGTGATATAAATGTTATATAAAATATTCAGGTTTGTACCTTTACCTCAGAAAACAGTTGTTTCAGAATATCTAGCAGGTGTCTTTGGAGAGAGCCACACTAGCTGTTTCTTGCTTTCAGTCTTTATGCTAAGCTAACTGTCTCCTTGCTGTAGCTTCATAATTAATGCACAGACACAAGGTATTAATTTTCTCATCATGACTTGTTACTCCACTCAGGGTGCATTATATTGATTCCTCTGTTTTGTCTCATTCTTTCAAAATAAAAGCATGTAGAGGAATTTGACTCTGACAAAGAAACAAAGAGCGAGACAGTGAGAGCTCATAGACTCTGAGTGGTTCAATAAAGCCGTGCTCACATGAAGATCAATAGAAACCAGATGATTCTGTCTTTGTTTACATGTAAGAGTGGTATTAATCTTCTCATCGTGATTTGTTACTCCACTCCGTGTGCATTATGTTGATACATCTGGTGCAGACAATTGTGTATTGACAAATATGTGTGTATGTGTGTGTGTGTGTGTATTAAACCTAATGTTCAAAACCTAGTTTAAGCAAGATGACCACTGCGAATAACAAATTTGTGCATGTGCGCATCAACAATTGAATACTTCAGGCCGGACTACCTTTGGCAAAGATGTGTGTGTGCATGCATGCGTGCGTGTGTGTGTGTGTGTGTGCAAGCATGCATGCCTCCATGTGCATGAGTGTGTGTGTGTGTGTGTGTATGTGTGTGTGTGTCTGTGTTGTAAATCTCCTGTGTGTTTGACCTCAGTCCTGAATCCACGATCTTTGACTTGAGAGTGATCCCTAATACACCCATAATCCTGTGTGTGAGTGAGTGTGTTTCCAAGATGTGGTCATGAAATCTAAAATGGATACAAACTGCTGTTGGTGCTCAAAGCTTCCCTTAATCACATCAAGCTGCTGTGCACACACGCATTCACACACGCGCGCACGCACACGCACACGCACACGCACACG
>NC_045738.1:18946136-18963636 GCF_008692095.1 Etheostoma spectabile | reverse complement strand
ATGACTAAAAAGAGAAGAGTCTAATCTGTTGATAGATATATAACATGTATATATTGGTGTAATGTTAGTGGTCTGACAAAGTGCGTCTACATAGTGAGTTCAGTGTGCAGAACAGTGGGTGAAATAGCTAAAAGACAAAAAAATACCATAAAATATAACCCTAACCCATGAAACGTAAAACGATCAATCCTCTATGCAAATATCTTGTTTCTTTATGCTAATAATACTCATGTCTCATAGTTAAATTGTTGTCAATGATGTGTTGATATTACTCTTCCCCATGCAGAGTGCAACGTTTCCTCTTTTGCCTATAAGATGTTGTTCCAGTATGTCTCTTATTCTAAATGATGTGTATCAAATAACAATCAAATATTCTCTGATTTTCACTGATGTCCTGATGCAACTGCAGACTTTGGACATGGACGGGGGTGAAAGGTCGGTTAGGATCTGGGCTGTCGAGATGTTTTCAGAGACATTCAGCATCTTAAATTCTTTGTTTTAGTTGACATTGGGGTGTGTTTGGTAATTCTCTCTGTGTGTGTGTGTGTGTGTGTGTAGCTGTTGGCATACATTTGCAAGTTAATCCTTGCAGCTGTTCACTAATTGGATGTCTCTTCTCATTATGGGAAAATGTAATGGAAAAATCTCTACTGTTTTGAATTGTGAAACCTATGTTTATGTGATTGAAATACAAGAATTCAGCCACAGATCTGACATTGTGAGATCTCATCTGTCTGTGAAATTCACTGTATTCCAGGTGTTTTTTTGTGCATAAAGCGTTATTTTTGTGCAGCCCTTTTTCCTAAACCAAGGCTACAGTGGGTTTATAAATTGATCTTCATGCCTCTTGTTTGATGGATTTCTTCCTGTATGGATGTCGACTATGAGTACAAAATGGCGGCTGTCGGAAAAAAGTCAATTTCTGCTTCTTTTTTTGATTAGATTCAACCTTACTGTCATTGTGCAGTGTACAAGTACAAAGACAAAAAAATGCAGTTGTGTCTAACCAGTAGTGCAAAACCACAGAAAAGTGCAATGTGCTATACAAAGTTAGACAGGTGGTGCATAGGCAGGACAAGAAATACATTGCAGTGTTATGAGAGCAGAATAAATATTTCATTCATGTAATATGAACAATGTATGAACAAGTACAGATATATGTAATGTCGTAGCAGTGACATTATAATAGTAGTAATAATATATATATATATATATATATATATATATATATATATATATATATATATATATATGTGTGTGTGTAGTGTATCAGCAGAACATATAATAAGAAAAACAGAATAAATATGGATATTCTGTATGAACCATGTAGCATATAGACAGATATGCACAGTGTGTACAGCTATGTGCAGTGTGGTAACATTACAAGAGTAGTAAGAATAAGTAAGTGCAGGATGAATAGTATGAAGAGCAGTAGAAAATGGTTATGTATAGGTGTAATTACAGTATGTACATTTGTAAATAAGTAGGTTGACACCTAAACCTGATATTTAGAGCTGATGTTTACGCCGTTTACTGCCATCTCCACCTCACTGTAAGGCTGACTGAAGTATCTCAAGGTTACATCATGTATATTTAGCCAATTAACAACAGGATTGAGAAACTCCATCCAGCATAATTAATATTTATCATCTATAACCAGGGTAAAGTACTTATGTAGACTTTTCACTTATCTGTACTTTACAGATAAAGGAGCCACAATAACAATCATAATCAAAGTTAGTAATTACTTTTACTTCTAATAGTTAAAGACAACCTACCGTTTTTATCAACCTGGACCCTAATTTTCTATGTTTTTGTGTCTAAGTGACTGATGGGAACAACTATCTTTGACATTGTTCCAGTATCAAGAACGCTGTAAGTTAATAAACAAACCGATCAGGAAGGCTGGCTCCAGGTCACGTTTGAAGCTGTGGTGGAGACGAGGTGCTAGATAAGGCTATTGGACACCACAATACTGCACTAAGGGCAACCTGCACAATTGGTTTATTTACATTTAGCATACATTTTAGCACATTATTAAAGCAGTTGCACATTTAGTTTTCCCATCCTGTGTATATTCAAATATTTTTTTCTTTTCTTTTATTCCTATTATTAGTATTTCTTGTAAATTTATGTATGTATATTTTTCCTAGCATTTCATTTATATTTATATTCTGTGCTGTGTGATTGATTTTGCTGCTGTAACACTGTAATTTCCCATTTTTCTTGGAATCAATAAATATCTATCTATCCATCTATCTAATAAGACAATTGTCCAGCTTATATTTAACTTCACAAAAGTGCTCATTTTTCCACTGACCGGCTCATATTAATATTCAGGTAATATATACAAGATAAATATATATTTGCATAGTTTTATTTTGTTTCTGTCAACTTTGAATGAAGTGTATTGTACAATGCTAAAATTACTGTTTATTTACATGGAATCTGGTGGGTTTAGCAAACGCAATTTTGAAAAAACTTCTTAGACCTCCTTAGAAATCCTTTTCATAAGGTTGTCAGGCACTTAGAATATTTATCTGAGTCTGTCAGTGGCAAAACAAGCACTTTTGTGAAAGTAAATACAAGTTGAACAAGTGCCCTATTAACTAACATTGTAGCTTTTTACTCTGCTGCCAACTGCAGCAGTCTTACTCAATACTGGACCAGTTTCAAAGATTGTTGTTCCCATCAGCCACAAAAACGTAGGAAAATAGGGTTGAAGAAAGCTGTAGTTACCTTTTGAGTACATTTAATATCCCAAAATTATTTTATATCCTCTGTCTGAGAATAAACTCCACAAAAGAGTAATGGTTGCCAGGCAGGAGTTGATATGCATTTAAAAAAAATAATAGCTCTTTATTGCATAACATGATGCATAATCCTGACAACAAAATGCCTGGGGGGAGTAGACAGCTCAGTACAGAGTAAAAATTAAAGAAGGTCTCAGAGCTATTGTGACTGACTATCAGTGTGCTGTATCTCCCCGTTAGCTCGCCATCCACACCAACTAACCCCATGAGTAGTACCATGATGTCGCCAAGCATCATTGAGTCTTTGATGAATTTTACTATTCCACCTTCTGGTGTGACTAAACATTAACAGTGTTAAACGGCACACCGTATGTTGCTTATAGTGTACATATATAGGGTGAATTTAACAATTTCAAGGGAATATGAGAGGGAACCGAAACATAGGGTCAAGGAGGGGACGATGCATTGAGGGTAAAGAAATGTAAATGTGATGTACTTTTACCTAAAAAGGCAGACAGGGAATTCTGCATGACTTCCACTTTGGTTTGGTATTGAGCCCTTCATATTCTATTTAACATTTGTTACAAACAACACTAGTTCTGCGATAATACACTGTTTGATATCAGAGAAGCAATCGGACGAAGCACACAGCATCCATCCCCCATCTGCAGCAGCTTTGCTCCTCAACCTGGCGTACTGACGTGATGCGTATTCTTTTAAACTCGAGTGTAGCTGTTCTCATCACAGATCGGGACGTTTTGATCCACAGATGTGCCGTGATTGTTGACTTTCAGATGCATTGCAGAGGATTGATACTGAGCTGGAACTACTCTGTGGCTTACACCATATTTTCATAAATGATTCTCTTAATCTGTTTGACTTTTGACCTGCACCTAGATTCAGCACAGCCGCAACCCTATCGCATGGAGTATCGTGGGAAGCCATTACTGCAGTTTGTGGCTAATGCCTGGAAAGCAGGTCATATCATAATGAGAGTGTTTATCAATAGGCAGGGAGTCAGCAGAAGGGGACCATGTGAAAACATTGCATCTGTAAAATGCATCTCAGTTTCTGTGCATGTGTTCATGTGTTTGCCAATACTATAAAGTGTGTTTGTGTGTGTCTGTGTGCAGTTTGCATGACAAAATAAAACCAAATCTCACAAAGCAAAAGCAATTCTTAGCACACAGCCTGGCCAGGAACATATCCTCGTAAAACTCTCTTGTTAAAAAGAGCAACAACACATTGCTTTCTATTCTGCACTGAGCTTCTCCACATGTTTCTGACCAGCAGAGCACTAGAATAACTATGACTCTAGTTTCATGAAGGCTTGTACATTAGATGACACAACACATTATTTTACATATTGGTGTCTGATTGCTCTTTGGAACCTATTGTGGATGCTGCAGAGTATTTATCATTGATAACAAATTATGAATGAATCTGATGAAGCAGCTGCAACTCTGGTTTTTAGACGTTTTGTTTTGAAAAATGGCTGATTTCCTTTTTTATTCCATTCATTCAGTCTTAAGGCAAAGTTACTACATGTGTAATTCCAGGATGTGTATTAGGTTACTCAAAATGTATTAAAAATGTTTTACGCAATAAGAAATTTGTTTTTAAGAAAAATTATGATGCCAGGATGTTCACAGATTGAAGGATAGGTAAAGATAGAAGAGAGCGTCAGTGTTCCAGCGATATAAGAACAATGTTGCATTAATAGTGGAAAACCATTCAGAAAAAAAACCCAATTTTCACTTTTCATCTTGTTTTTGTTTTGGCACTACATTTCCCATCATGCTTAAGTGTGAGCTGTGAGCTACCATTGTTTTATGATCAATGTCTATCGCACACTATAAGACTCTGAAAAAACTTTGAAATACTAAAGTCTCTCACTATCTCACATCTGAAGACACTCTTGTTGTAAGGTCAGCTTAAGTTAGATTCAGATTAGTGCAACTTGGAGGACTTGCGAAGTTATGGCGTGTGTCGGCCTTTTTCTGTGTGGCAGCGTCTTGTTTTGTGAATTTACTGTGCAGTGTATTCTTTGTGTATGTGATGCGTCGTACCTGCAGAAGACTCCCATGCCCTCCAGCAGGTAACACTGTCCACCGTTGAAGCAGTAGTTGGGCAGCGTGTCGCAGGGCGAGCGGCAACTTCCGTTCACCATCTGGTAGCCCACTCGGCATCCACCCATTCCATCTGACCCGTCCACCGGTGAGGCCACCGGAGGAGCCGCCGCAGGGACATTTGGTACCGGAGCTCTCCCTCCAGGACGTGCGGCCCCAGGGATGAAGGAGTCAGACGCTGGCACTCTGGGCTTGGAGCGAGCTGGAGACCCACCGGCGAGGCGGAGGTCTTCATCGCTGTCGTAGGTGTCGGTCGTGGTGCTGTAGGTGTACTCATCCGCAGTAGGGGACACGCCATCCTCGTAGGGAGTGAGGTAGTCGTAGTTGTCCGGCATCGCCCAGGAGGTTGGGTCGCCTCCCTGCAGCTCATGGGCCAGTGATGATGGAGACGGCGGGGCCAGGTCGAGGCCGCGTCCACGAGAGGAAGGGTCGAAGAAGTCAACATGGAGGACGTCAGGGTTGGAGGGACTGGTGGGGTTGGTTGGGTTGTTGGGGGCCGAGGGATGGCCGGTGGTGGTGGTGAAGAGGTGATCCAGGTCAAACACGGCTGTGTCCTTGGCGTGGATCCAAGGCGGGTCGGTGTTTGGCAGACGTTCCTCATCCTCCTCCTCCTCCTTGCTTTCCATGATGTCCTGTCCACGTGGGTTGCTAGGCAGCAGGTGCTCCGTCTCAGCAGAATCAGGGCTGATCTGGGGCGGGGCTGCCACGCCCACTTCTTCCAACGCAGGGACCAACGTTTCAGGAAACATGCCGCTGCTCTGCTCGTCCTCCTCGCCGGCGCGGGGGATCCGGCCCGCCCTCGGGGTCACAGCGTCTGGAATGGCCAAGCTGGTCGTCCCGGTTACTGCGAGGACGGCCTCGTTGACCTTAACAGGCCCTTCCTCCTCGCTGAGCTGGGAGGTAACATTGGCCGCACGGTCCGGCTCAGTGGCGTTGGTCCCAGCAGCATTCCCTACAAACAAACACAAGAATGTTTCTAAGTACAAGTATGACAACAACAAATGTGTCTTCAGCTTTCAAAGGGAAATGATTGCTTTGTAATTTACAGGGGTGGAGTGAGGGAATGGCTTCTAGGGCTCCAGCCCCGAATGATTTCTCAAAAGCTCGTATATTTTAGGTTTTTTGAGTAACTTTGTGTCATTTGTCCTCAGTCTTTCTGACTGGACCGGCAAGTCAATGGAGCAACTCTGTGTACGTATGGAACTTGACGGACAGTTATTGCCTTTCTTTAGATGGCAGGAGTGAAAATCCTCAACATTTGTTGTGTTGTGTGTTCTGTTTTTTAGAATGGTAAAAACAATATGATACAAAAAAAAAAAAAAAGTGACAAAAAGGTTGACAAAAGCACCACAGAAACACTCTGTTATGGTTCCTGATGCAGGTTGGCATAGTTTGTTTTTGCTGCCATTTTTTTTTTAATACAATGTGTTCAGGAGACAGGCAGCTGGCGGACAATGAGGAGATGTTTGCTGTATGTGCCTAAAAAACGCGTGACATCGCTCAGAGCTCCTTTAATGAGATAGTTGGGAAGCAGCTGCTTTAATTGAAAGCACCAACATCGTCAAATACCAACTCTGACAGTTTGTATCAATCAAACAGACAGAAATAAACTTGAAAAGATACAAAACATCCATTAAATTAAAAAGAAAACAGTATGACATTATGTCCTTAATGGGGCACCATAGATGATTAATATAAATTTGGAAATGTAATATAAGACTGGTGCCAGCAGTAGAAAGAAAATGCTGATCCCACACAAACCAGCCAGGCATCAGAAGATGCAGCATCCATTACTATGAAAAATTCAACAATCGAGGGGTTGAAAATAAACTGGTGGGAACAGAACAGTAAAAACAGCACCATCTTTTTCAGTTCCCAGGAGTACATATATTTCAATTCATCTCAGTGGTACAAAGTGAATTATTTCTTTAAATCAGAGGAAGAAAGTCATTTCAATTGGAATATTAGCAAATATTTCTAATAATAATGGAAGAATTGCACTGGTCTTTTGGATGCATCATCTGCTCTTCACCTTGTTCAGTTCACTCTTTCCAAAGACAGTTTCAGGCCTCACACACCACCTCACACACCACGCAATGACATCACAAAGTCTTTGTTGCATTAAGTGATGGACAACGGCGGCTCGAGGAGTCTAGCATTGAACCCGACGGGTGAAACATAATTAAAGGGAGACGTGATTGGCTGTGTACTTATCCTCCGGTCTATTACTTCATCCGGAGGCGGCTGGTTGAGTCATGCAAAAAGCTTCTTTACGACCGCTCCCCCTTTGGATTGAAGGAATAATACACTAATGTACTTGAATGGCGAGGAGCCAGGATTACGGATTATGGGGCTGGAGAGAGAGAAGGATTTGGGAGACTTTGGGGGGAGCCCTGCAGGGGGGAGGTGATGATCTTAAGGAGACGCAGACAAGACAGCGTCTCGACAATTCGGTCAATATGTGAGAATGCCACAGGAACTTTTCAATAACACCAATGATGTTTTATCCACTTAAAGAAAATTAAACCAACATGAATTGGTAAGATTGATCTTTTGATTATAAGTGTACGTTAACAGACTAAAAACAATGATCTATCCTGCTAATAAGTCTGTGTAGCTACAGCCTAAATTTATGACACAGATATCCAGCCTGGATCCAGACCTCTGAATTGCTGAATCTCCAAAAACATGTTCAGCAATAAAGAGGTCTGGTGATGTGTTCAATAGCTGCACCATAGTTACGGTTAGCATATGAGGCAACAGGTATGACATAAATTTGTTAAGCTTCTAAGTGTGGAGCATTCAGAGTCGGCCACTACAGCGTTTATTAGTCTGTGTAGTTTGTTGGAGTGGAAACCTTGCTCACTCGGATCAAACTGTCACTGTCACTGTGGGTTTTGGAGTGCACCTATAGACCTTTTGAGTACTTCCTATTTAGCACTCCACTAACTTGAATGGGAATTAAATGATTTAATCATGCGGCTCTTCTAGACTTTCCAAATGTTTTTACCAGACCAAATGGATCAAACCAGTCTTTTTGCGGAGGTTTTGACACTCCAAAAAATGTATCCACTGATTTACAGAAATGTCTTTCTCTTAATTTAATGTCTATTGGGAAAAATCCTTTTGAGCAAGAGGGCATCATATGAAAAACACGAAAGTTGTAATTCCACTGTTTGGCCCCTGTGTCAAATTGACTTCCTAGCCCGGTGCACTTCTTGGGGGCCTGAGCCCAGAGAGCGTCTACCTTGAATCATTGAGCTGAGAGCTCTAACTGTGCTGTTTCATTTTCACGGACTAGTAAACACACATTTCTCTTGGCTTCTTGTGGCTGAATCCAAATGGAAACAGGCAACCTATGTAGTGTTCCTTCCAGAACTTAAAGATTTGAAGCCATACCTGTTTCCTCATATAATAACTAACTGTAGCGCAGCTATTGAACACTATTGAGCAGCTATTGGACACATCACCAGGCCTTTTTATTGCTGAACATGCTTTTGGAGATTCAGCAATTCAAAGGTCTGAAACCAAGGCGGAATATCGGTCATTAGCTCAGACTGTGGCTACACAGACTTCATCAAATACGTTTGTTTTTCATTCAGAATGCTTTCTGTTCTGACAAGAAGTTGGGAATTTTGCTTTCTTAAGTTTCCTGTAGAAATACACCCGTTTCTGAGCTTTCTGAACCAGGATGGAGATGTGAGATGACCATGTCAGTTGTTGAGTGACACGGCCATGTCAGGTGTTGCGTGACACCCGGATCACCCACTGTGAATGAATGCGTGTACATGTAGTCGTGTAAGCAGCTTTGGTAAACAGCCTCCACCAAATGGCATTTATGCGGATATCGGTGAGGATCCTTGCTGACAGAAGATAAGCTCCGACCCTCTGGCATTTTAATCCTAAATATCTCCTAAACTCTCAGTGAGTCTCCATTTACACAACCAGTAGTTTATCTGTTATTAAGACCTCCACCAAAGTTTTGCGACTTACGTGACGTGATGTCCAATTTGGGAGGCAGACAGACAAAAATGAGGTACACACCCTCAGATAGTAACAGGCCAACAATCTTGTATAAATAAAGTGCAGCAGAACAACCAGGCCAATTTTACACCATCTTCATGGTCAACTTTACTTGTATAGACCAACATATGCAATGTCATAATGAGCTTACCAGTATTCTCAACCCCAAGAAGGCAAGAAAAACACTGAGTATTTGGGGGGGGGGGGAACAATCTTTCAGCTCTCTGATACTTGGGCTGCCCAATCTTCCTTAAATAAATGAATAAATAAATAATCGGTAACTAAACTTGATAGCCCTTTTATGTCCTTATCCAAAGACTGAACTGTAATTCATTAATTGTTACAGAAAAATTACATATTTCTTGCATCAAAAGAATTGTTTAAGTTGAAGACTTGCTTTAGAGAAAACCTTTTTGCATGACTCATCTGCTGAGATTATGAAACTTAAAGGGGAACTACGCCCATTTTCGAAATTCAAACATGTTGTTTCCATGGTCCAAGACAGTCCATTTACTGGTTAACATGAGCTGCTCTCTCTTATAGCCAAACACTAGAGTGCCAAAACTCAAGTTTGGGATATCATCAAGTATAAAGTGTGTAACTGCTTCATAAATGAATTTGGAAATGTTATTGAGGATACCAGTGAGCACCCAGGGGGTTGTTGGGAGTATATGAGTGCATTTTCTGTTTCAAAACTGAAAACGCTACCGTAGATAAAAATCTAATTTGGGTAGGTCAAAGAAAACAAACAGTTTCTCATTCTTTTCCATGGAGCAGCTCCAGACTTTATACTTGATGACATCACCCGTTTGAGGCTTTGGGAAAGAGAAGCTCATGTTCACAAATATTGATTGTGCTTTCCTTGGCAACAGAAATGCCATATTGGAAACATGGTGGTGTCCCCTTTTAAGAAAATAAATGTACACATGTTCACAGATGTTTCAGTTGACTTAAAACATAAAGCAGTTAAAGAAATTCAGAGAGTCCACCAGGAATTTCTTGAGTTTTAACTGGAGAGAACAATAATAATAGTTTAAAAGTAAGAGTTTTCCCAGATGAGTATCTTCAAATGCAATCTGTTATGTCATTTAACTGCATTCTTGTCTATCGAGAGTAATACAGACAGGGCCAATTTGTCCCTTTAACTCTTCTATGATGGAATATTTGGGAGATTTTCAGAATGATAACTCATATTACATAATAAAATATCTCTGCTGCTGCAGGAAGATACAATCCGGAGTGGAAAAGTCTGCATGATATTCTCTAAGCACCTACTATCAAAGTACCCTTTGGTACTAAAGTGTTTTATTTTGCCCAGCATGTTTCCTTGGCAACAAAATCATGGCTGCAGCTGCCGCCGTGGTCCTGCTGCACGCCCTGCTATGCCCTGTCACACCCTGCTACGCTCTGCGGTGCCCTGCAAAGTTCTGCTATGTCCTGCTAGGATCTGCATCATCTTTTACTGTGACTGGTACTGCACCTATGGCACCGTCAGACACCACCTACCAGGAGCCTGGGTCTGTCTGACGTTTCTTCCTAAAAGGACGTTTTTCCTCGCCACAGTCATGATAAATGCTTGCTCTTGGGAAAAAGAATTGTTGGGTCCTTGTAAATTATAGAGTGCGGTCTAGACCTACTCTGTAAAGTCTGTAAAGTGTCTTGAGATAAGTCTTGTTAGGATTTGATACTATAAATAAAATGGATTTGAAGATGGTCATGTAATTGTGTTAACACACGAATATAAAGCAGAAGAGCGTTGATAAAGCGAACACCAAATTAGAAAATGTTGAAACTGATCAATAGATGTTCCTGAATGCAAACATCTTATCATCCACACCTTGCTGTCATCGTTCAGCATGAGGCCGTCACTTTAGCCACGAGGCGCTTGACAGGTGGATGGTTTCAGATTATTGAGGCTTTTTGTTTTCTGACGCAGCAGCCTGGCGAGCTGTATCTTTAAAGCCCGGGGTCGTTCTGGGGCTAATCCTTCCAGCACACCCACAATCCACTGCTGTTTAACACATCAACTGAGCAACCCCGGACAATATGCCAAAACAACACTCACACATACACACACATAAAAACAAGGCTTTCCTGTGAGCATTTTACACGCTCCGAATGCTTGATGCTCACCAGGAAATCAGGATTTCAGACAGCGAACGTCCGCCTCTCTCTTAAGCGCATAAAAACAATCGCCCTCGCCTTTGTCAGCTTAATTTCTCGCTTGTGTTTTCACAACCGCACACTCACAAACGCACCTGACAGCAATACACTGATTAAGTGACAGTTTGTCGGGATGAGCGCAGTGTTTAGGTGAATCTCTTGGGGAAACCGGTCAGCCTTCAACACCGGCTCCTCCTCCTACTGCTGCAACAAGCCTGATGAATACAAACGGCACGAACCGGAAGACAGTAATGGCTGCTGCACAACCAGAGACAACGACAGGGGGTGTTTGAGGAGAGATGGTAACGAAGAAACGGGGAGGAAGTGACACATCATGACAGAGAGGAGGGAGAAAACCAGGAGGAAAAACTGAGGCAAGATGTGACAAAGTGAGGGATGGAGAGAAATGCTTTGGTCCAGGAAAAGACTTTTGGACTTTTTACTCCTACTCTGCCAGTCTGGAGATCCTTAATCCTCGGTCTGTCTATTATCAGTGGCCTCAAATCTTACACCGCAGCATTATATTACATGGTACAGTATAAGGACACTTTCTGAAGGCCACTAAATTCCTCTTGTGCCAGTTCAATGCAACAATCTCTAGAGTTTGTCTCTAAGTTCAAAGTCAAGATTTCTGTGTCATCAGCCTCAGGTTATTGACAGGACTTTATGAAAACGGGATTTTCCCATTGCTTAATGTTTGCCATTTGTTGCTGAAAATCCAATTTTGGATAACTAGAGGTGGAGTCTCAGTGGAACAAAAAAGAGAACCAATACAGTGGAGAAAGAGTCATCTGTCAATCGAGCAACTTTCAGACTCACCAGCAAGACTCCCATCACAAGAAGTGAAATCATAATACGTGTGAGTGTTGAGTGTTTTTCAAGTCACCGTCTATCTTTGACAAGAGCAACTACATCTAAATAATTTTGTAATTTATAATGGTAAATCCCATCAACATGAGTACATGTTACCTAACATGGGTTCAACACTGAAGCTTTCTTGCATCTACAGTAGCTCTCGACCCTAATCTACATCTGGGTCATTGCATGCTAGCAACATAACTCTACAGATGTGAAAGTCACTTCCACCACTTTGGTCCAGACTGAAATATCTCAATAATTATTTGATGGATTTGCTGTGAAATGTTGGAACAGACATTGTGGCGTAAAGAGGAATCTTTATGACTTTCATGATCCAATGACTGTTCTCTTCTGCTGCCACGAAACAATATTAAAACAGACACATGCGTGCAGGAACACACATTCACACAGGAGGTTTTCTGCTGGAGGAGACCATGCGGTGTCAATCTGCCAGAATCCTCACTGTGCATCTCTGCACTGAGCTCCAATTAAGTGGAGATGTCTCCCTTTCACGGCCTCATTAGCCTAATTGGATTAACGAGGAGGAAGCTTTTGATGGACAGCTGGTTTAGACGCAGCGTGGCGGCTCTGTGGAAGTTTGAGAAAGAAAATTCTGCATCACGCCGGTACACAATAGCTAGATCGGATGTCCTAAAATCTCTTATTTTATCTGTTTTTAGATTTTGTATTATTTTCAGCTGCTCTTTAATGTTTTGTGTAAAGCACTTTGAATTGACCTGTTGCTGAAATATGCTATACAAATAAAGCTGCCTCGCCTTGATGCAAATATGACCAATATAAGGAAAAAAAGGATTTGATACATTTAAGGAGATGGAACTAGAACTGGTTTATCATTTTGAAAGACTATCTGTCCGACTTGTGCTGACATCTCAGTGTGCTACGAAGCCTGTTGACTCACTTAGGATTGGTTTAATCTGCACGATTGGGATTTGGGGATGATTTCTTTTATAAATCAGTATTAACTATATAAAGCCAGATCCATTTGTGATCTTTTGTTAGTTTGTTCCA
This sequence comes from Etheostoma spectabile, assembly GCF_008692095.1. Taxonomy (NCBI): domain Eukaryota; kingdom Metazoa; phylum Chordata; class Actinopteri; order Perciformes; family Percidae; genus Etheostoma; species Etheostoma spectabile. The sequence continues at coordinate 18,950,681 of NC_045738.1, read as the reverse complement.
GGTGCGCTCGCTGTCAAAGACTGCTAATTGTTAATTAAAAAGTGATACTGATGGTTGACAACCACATGTAAACTTAAAAGGGGCTATAATTAATGATTAGTTGCGTGATTGATTCATCTGGTCATTTTATCTATAAAACAGTGCAGAAAATCGTGAAAAATGTCCATCACAATTAAGGTGATGTCATCTAATGTGATCTTTTGTCCAGCAAAAACAGTCCAAAACTCACAGATATTTAATCTACAAAAATGTGAAATAGAGATCATCACTCTTGTCCAATTGGCATTTTGCTTGAAAACGTATTTAAACGATCAACCGATTTTCATAGTAGTTGGATATTTCGTTTAGTCAATTCTGACCAAACTATTTTTTTCATGTTGAATGGAAACCAAAACTTAGCTGAACTTAAACAAAACAGTAACAACCAAAGACTCAGTGAAAGACCAAATGAGGGCATTAAAGGGCATTTAAAGGGCAGGCCTAGTTAAACCAACTATGACCAGCATCTTTTACCCTATTAGAGCCACAGACAGAGCAGACTGTACTGTTAGGATGGGGGTCGGGTTGAGTCATAATGAGTCGGGTCAGGGTTTCCGTCCAAGTCTGGGTGGAGGACAGACCAAATAAGACAAAACTGATGGAATAAAAGAGGCTTTGTTTGTTTCCCTCTCACTTAACATGAGACAATCAAACAGTATTACATAAGTAGATTCCTCAAACGTCTGTGAGTTTTTGTGTGTGTGTGTGTGTGTGTGTGTGTATGTGTGTGCATGTGTGTGTGTGGGTGTGTGCGGTGGGCCCTTTGCCAGTAACAACCACTGGTATTGGGTGTCTTCAACTCCTCTGGTAAAGGGTGTGGAGGTCATAATGAGAAGAGTTTGGCTCGTCTTCTTGTGGGGTGTGTGTGTGTGTGTGTGTGTGTGTGTGTGTGTGTGTGTGTGTTTTGGGGTGATGTCGCCTCCAAGGCCAAGTGCCGTTAGCCTGTGCTGGCGAGCCGCCGACCCTCATGCCTCGCCTTTTGTTCAACCCAGATCAGTTTGGGGAGGGGAAGCCACTAAAACCACCCACAGTCCCGGGATACTCTGATTGGCAGTGACAGACCGTAAAGAGGAACCTGATTGGTCATGACAGTTAGGGCCCGCCAGCCAGCCTGCTGACCCAGACTGGAGGAAGGAGGGGAAAGGTTGAATGGCAAATAAACAAAAGCTTACAGGCTCCCTTAGAACAAATATGTAATTAAAACGTATGACTTCACGTCAGATTTTGAGGGTGTAAAATTTGACAATTGGCAAGTAACTAAAGTGAAGTTTCTTTTCAGTCACTTTTTGAGCCAAGAAAAAAGGCAAAGTGGTGCTAGTTTTCAATATTATAATCAGTTATAAAGTGCTGTGCTGTGTTGCCAGGTGTATTGAGAAAGGTCAGAGACAAAAAAAATAAAAAATTTGATTTAATTTAATTAAAAAAAAGAAGAAAAAAGAAAGGGTAAAAGAGTCACAGCGAGGGGGGCCAAAGTGAATACGCATTTCCTGGTAAGATCTATTTACAAGCCCCTTTGGGATTTTTAATCTCACTAGCACAAACTTTCTTTTATTAATATTTTTGTGTCTTTAAATAAACTAAAAACATTTATTGGCTTTTGTGGCAATGAATCAGTCGGTGAAAAAACACTATCGTGGTAAAAAAAACGTTAATATTAGGGCTTAAAATGATTCCTCGTATGCAGAAGTGACAGAAAAAAGGGCCATGAGAGGAGATACCTTGAGTTCATGTATTATCTATGTACACTTCCTGAACTGTATTATTACCGTTGTCCAATAAAAAAATTTAAAAAACCTAAACAGACACATTCCTCGTGACTGTTAGTAATAACTAATTTGATGGCTAAATATTCTCAAAGTCTCAAAGCTTCATTTAATCCATATACTAACTATTTACAGCCCACTTAATTTCACACAGATTATTACTTTTTATTATTATTACTTTAACACAGTTTTAAAAATGTGGGTAAGTGCAATATAGGGTGGTGTTATAGGGGTCAGTGCAATATCAGGTTAGACAGGGCAATGGTGCAAAATTGTGGTTTGTGTAATATAGTCGATGTTTTTTTTTGTCTCTATACAGTGGTGGAAAAGTGTTTGCCCCCTTCCTCATTTCCTGTTCCTTTGCATGTTTGTCACACTTAAGTGTTTTGGCATCAACCAATTTAAACAATAGTCGGACAACACAAGTACACAACCAATGCAATTTGTAAATGAAGGTGTTTATTATTAAAGGTGAAAAAAAATCCAAACCATCATGCCCTGTGTGAAAAAGTGATTGCCCCCTTTGTTAAAACATACTATAACTGTGGTTGTCCACACCTGAGTTCATTTCTCTAGCCACACCCAGGCCTGATTATTGCCACACCTGTTCACAATCAAGGCATCACTAAATAGGAGCTGCTTGACACAGTAAGTTCCACCAGAAGATCCTTAAAGCTACACATCATGCCGAGACCCAAAGAAATTCAGAACAATTGAGAAAAAAGTAATTGAGATCTATCAGTCTGGAGGGTTATGAAGTCCTTTCCAAACTTTGGATCCAGAGAACCACAGTGAGAGCCATTATCCACAAATGGCGAAGACATGGAACAGTGTTGAACCTTCCCAGGATGGCCGGCCGCCCAAAATACCCCAAAGCGCAGCGACAACTCATCCAAGAGGTCACAAAAGACCCCACAACAACGTCCAAAGAACTGCAGCCTCACTTGCCTCAGTTAAGGTCCGTTCATGCCTCCACCATCAGAAAAGACTGGGCAAAATGGCCTGCATGGCAGAGTTCCAAGGAGAAAACCACTGCTGAGCAAAAAACATCAAAGCTCGTCTCAATTTCTCCACAAACACATCTTGATGATTCCCATGATTTTGACAACATTCTGTGGACCGATGAGACAAGTGGAACTCTTTGGAAGGTGTGTGTCCAAGTATATCTGGCGTAGAAGGAACACTGCATTTCATAAAAAGAACATTATACCAACAGTAAAATATGGTGGTGGTAGTGTGATGGTCTGGGGCTGTTTAGCTGCTTCAGGACCTGAAGACTTGCCGTGTAAAAGGAACTAAATTCTGCTGTCTACCAAGAGATCCTGAAGGAGAATGTCCACCACTGTTTGTGTACTCAAGCTGAAACGAACTTGGTTCTGCAGCAGGACAATGATCCTAACACACCAGCAAGTCCACCACCGAATGGCTGAAAAAACAAAATGAAGACTTTGGAGTGGCCTAGCCAAAGTCCTGACTGAATCCTATTGAGATGTGTTGTGTATGACCTTAAAAAGGCCGTTCATGCTCAAACTCTCTAATGTAACTGAATTAGAACAATCTGCAAGAGAGTGGGCCATTCCTCCAGGACGCTGTAAAGCCTCATTGCACGTTATCGCAAACGCTTGGTTGCAGTTGTTGCTGCTAAGGGTGGCCCAACCAGTTATTATTTTAGGGCAACTATTTCACACAGGGCCAGATGGTTTGGATTTTTTTCAGCTTTATTAATAAACACCTTCATTTACAAATTGCATTTTGTGTGTTTACTTTGTGTTGTCCTTGACTATTGTTTAAATTGGTTTGATGTTCGGAACACTTAAGTGTGACAAACATGCAAAGGAACAGGAATGAGGAAGGGGGCAAACACTTTTTCACACCACTGTATGTCCTTTGTTCTCCATTCTTCTTGTTACTGTCTGTTCTGATGTGATCACTGTTCTTGTCCTTGTTTCTCTGTATTTAGCCTGTGTATAGTGTATTTGTATGCATTTATTATTTTTTGTGTACCATCAACCTGCCAGGGGGTCTGCAGATGGAAATTAGCCTAAGGCTACAATCTGGCATATTTACATTTGTGAAAATGTTCATTAATATGTATTGTCCCCTTTTAAGAAATAAATAAATAAATAAAATTAACACATTGTGCTTACCGGCTGGTGTACCATAGGCAGACAGGTGATGTGAAGAAGAAAGCATAGATTGCAAAATGGAAGATGAGAGAGTAAATAGCAATGGTCAATAAATTAAAGTTCAGCTGAGACGTCACCATGACAGAAACCAGTAAAGTGCCTGAATATTTATATATACATATTTATTTTAAAGTTTTTAGCTTTTCATTTTTGACAGGACAGCTAGGGGAGAAAGGGGAAGACGTGCAGGAACTAGTCCCAGGTCGGACTCAAACCCTGGACCTCTGCGCCGAGCCACAAACCTCTGAGTCCATGTGAGCCTGCTCTACCACTGAGCCAACCCGGCAAAGGGCTCGAATATTAAGGAAACTAGGCATCAGCCATTATTGTTGGTTCAGGTTTCTCTGATATTAAACCAAAAAACTGACGTTGGTGTGACCTGTATTTCTTGCGGTGTGCGGACATTAAACACATTTAGTTCATGTTCATGAGAACGGCCTCATGCACTGAGCGGACCGACCAAGCCGAGGGAGTGGAGTAGAGGGAGTGAGTGCTTCTTCTCATTGATTTTAGCTTCAAATACCTGAACCTCAAGAGAACCACACACACACACACAC
>NC_045738.1:18933047-18946126 GCF_008692095.1 Etheostoma spectabile | reverse complement strand
ACACACACACACACACATCTCTTTACTCGTTCTCACACTCAGTCGCTAATGAATAAGGTATGAGGCGTTTTAATCTTTACTCAAGGCTGCTCATTAATATCGATATGAGGAGGAAATGTACACTCTGCATTCGACTCTGATTGAAAACCTCTGCATCGATTTTACACCAGCCACTCTCTCCCTTCCTCCATCTTTCCTTCTTTCATTCATCGTTTTCACTTCCTTGTTCTCTCTGTCTTGCCGTCTCCTCGCCGCCTCTTCGTCTCACCCTTGTCATCTCATAAATTCAATCCCTCTCTCCTCTGTTTTCCCGGTCAAATAAATCCTTCCACATCTTCTCTTTTTCTCTGAGCGTTTTGTTCTCTGCTTCTCGCCTCCTCTCTGTGTTTTCGCTCCCGCCCCCACCCCACCCTCCATCCCATAAATCCTTTTCACTTCTGACTCCACAGGTGGTAGGATGGAGGAAGGATGCATTGCCATGGAAACGCTCTCTGCCTCTGCCTTGCAAAACCCGACAAGATCTGCATCTGCACACATTGTGCGCACACACACACACACACACACACACACACACACACACACGTATTTATCTTTGAAGAACTGTTATTATGAGGTTGAAAATGTGATGCTGTGGGTGTGTAGACGTGCATGCCCGTGTATGAGGCCACGCATATAAGATTTGAACACAAACTGTGTGTTAAGTGCATGCATACTGAATGTATGCATTGACATAGAGACAGCCTCTTTTTTCTTCCCTTGTGACCTGATTTTTAACTGTCTGTCAATTAAAATTCACCCCCCCCACCCACCCCCCCCCAAATGGTTTTTAAATGTTTGACATATCGAATAATGCTGGGCAACAATCGGGTTCGCGGTTTAAAAGAAACCAACAGTGACTGTCGCCAGGGAAACGGGACGCCATTCTGCGCTATCGTGTGAGTCTGAACTTAAAGAAACTCATCAAACGAGAGAAAACATCAAACACACAAACCACATAAATCCTCCTCTCTAATTATGATTTTGTTTCTTTCTGCTGAACCTTGTTTTGTTGCCATGACAGGTGTGTGTGTGTGTGTGTGTGTGTGTGTGTGTGTGTGTGTGTGTGTGTGTGTGTGTTCCCATTAGCGTGTGATGGGCGGACTGAATGCTAATACGACATCATGCAGCAGAAGAAAAGGGCTGGGAAGAAACGAGGACCGTGCACGGCCAGACGGAGAGGAGAGGGGAGCTCGGGCACGAGCATGAACTCAATGACTCGCTCACCAAGGACACACGGATCCACAGACAGTGTAGCACCCACAAACCACACGCACAAACACACACTCGCATAATTATGGCATATAGACCTTAGAAAGCAGCCATACTATAAACACATACACGGGGAGACAGGTGCAAGCCACTGCACAAACAAAAAGATGTGCTCCTATTCCATCTTCCATCATTTTTCTCTCCCACACCGCTGACATGAACACACACAAAGATGTAAATTACCGTTCAAGGGCACCCAGAGTTGAGAACAACGCCAACTCAGCACTGCTAAAACAACACACACATACTTTACGCTAATTGTTTTGTCTTTGAACAGGAAGGGAAGAAGCAGCCCGTCACTATCAGACAGCTCAGCTGAAACTTTGGCGGGGCGTTCGAGGACTTTCTCCAGCTGCGGCAAAAAAACATCTTGCCAACCCCGGCCGAGGACGTCCCGAACAACTGTCACACCTGCGTGTCAGAGAGGCAGCGAAAAAACACCTGGACGCCGACAAGGACGACGAGAACACCGGCACAAAGGCACACTCTTACTTCTTGGATGACATTGTGCTTTAAATGAGTTTAAGAAAGGCTGATGCAGACATTTCTTTTTTTTAATCTTTAGAAGAGAAAAGGTCCAGGTGCTCTTTGGAAGGGAACACAGAAGTAAAAAAAAAAAAAAGAAAAAAAAGAAGAAGAACGCACTTATCTAAAAGCCATATTTTAGATGGCAATTTCACATTGAAATTTTTAGTACATAGTAATTATAACAGAGCGTAGTGACATAATTAGCCTTGGTCAGGGTTCATACCCTGAATTTCAATATAAAATTGCCATCTAGAATATGGCATTAGACTTATTTATTGTTTATTTATTTTTTTACAGATTTCCAGATTATTTCTATGCTAATGATAAGCAGTTCCCCCAAGGAATGTATTTATGTCCAGTTTGAAAAGCCTCAAAAACAGCACAATGGGAAACAATAGCTTCAGGGTACAGTGAGCTGTAGCCGTTAATCTATTGTGTTGTTTTTGTTCATCTTGCGGACCACAATGGAAACATGTCACGTGGCTCGTTTTTATCCTCAGTGACTGACTACTGTCATGCACAGTTGTCAAATCATCAAATAAAATCAATCAATTCCTTCATTAAAAGGCACAGGCTCTTCATTATTATTGGTGACACAAAGCTTACCAAACAAGCAGTGTGTTAGTATGCCACAATAGATCGGCTCATAATGGGACAAATAAATCTCCCACTGAAACGCAGGATATTTAGATTTCCATTTTACAGGTAACAGCTGTTTAAAGGAGGAAGAAATTGACTAGATCCATGATACGTGAAAGCGTAGAGGCAGAGTATACGACTAAAGAGACTAAAGAGACTAAAGAGACTAAAGAGATTTGACTGCAGGTTTTCTGTTGCTGTTGTGTGCGAGGATCATCAGGTGGAGACCGCGCTGACCGGCTGCAGTGCGTTTATGTAATGATGATGCATGCCGTAAAACTTGTGAGCTATAGCTTAACGTTCCGTCAATAAATCCTGCTCTTCTCTGTTATCATATCAAACTAACTATAAATCCAGAAACCTCTGTGCGTGTGTCTCCTGCATGCGGAGCACAGCAGCCGGGCTGCAGAGTGGCTACATCCGAAGGCTACTCATTGATTGGGGTTCACCAACTCTGCTCTGCAACCAACGGATCGCCCAAGCATGTCTTCACAGTGGGTCATGCAAAAAAAGTGGTCATCCGGCAAAAAATTGCTACCCTACATGCAAATGATGAAATGAATCGTACACAAACACATGGACGCCCAGGATCTTGGGCTCTCCAGCACCTTGGTTTTTTGCTGGGTGCCCACATTTCTCTGGCCTTTTGCACGCTGTAGACGGCTAGTCGGGGGAAAAAAAGGGACATGCTAAATCTTCAGGTGAGCTGCAGCCGAGAAAAGCCAGATTAACCCTCTCTTGTATAAGTGCGGTTCAATCAGGCAACTTAAGGTAGGGAAGAAAAACACTGGAAAACAATCAGCCTGTTCTGAACAGGGCACACCCTCCAAAAGAGCACTGCAAATTAGGACACCAAACTGCTTATTGTTACTTTGTTGTATGAGGACATTTGTGCACACACACACACACACACACACACACACACACACACACACACACACACACACACACACACACACACACACACACACACACACACACACACACACACACACAAAAGCCAGCAGCTGGCTGGGTCACGTCTGTGGCTATATTTTGTTGGCCTGCAGCCAGATCCAGGTGGGAGGATATTACAAATGAGATTAGGATGACAAACAGGTTTATCTGGGATGAGAGCACAATAATAGCCTGGACCGATCCTAATTTAGTGCAGCGAGAAACGTTTCTGTCCCTCTCTTTTAAAAACGCCTCTCAGTTGTTTAATCTAAAAAAGGGACAAAATGATGACAAATTGCTTGTTTTGTCTGATTTATGGCCACAAAACTAACTTACTGAATTTATAATGATGAGAAACAGAGGAAGGAGTCATCACGGTTAAACAGCTGAAAAAGGTACGTGATTACTAACTTTAATTAGCTGATTATGAAAATAGTCTTTGATTAGTTTTTTGATTCATCTAATAAGCATTACAATTTTTAACTGTCTTATTGTTTGTCTGTAATGTACAGAGGACTCCCTGGAAAGCAGCACTTACACTAAGTGATCAAAATAAAGTAAAGGCAACACTAAGGTTAAAGTTAGGGAATGATTGTTATGCAAATTATGGAGGTGAAGAATCCTCCAATATGGACGTTACAAAAATTAAACACAAACCTAAAAGTAACAAAATGAAAATATTTTAAACATCCAGTATCTTATAACGGATCCCAACAGTTCCTACTATGACAAAACCGACATCCCTGCAGTCTTTCCTTATGCTGTCACTTTGCTAATATAATAGCACGTTACTGCTTATGACTTTTCTTAAAAGGACAATTCCGGCTCAAAATGAACCCAAGGGTTAATAACACACGTGTAACGAGTCGACCGTTCTCTGGGATATGCTCTAATGAGCTAATAACGCTAGTTGTCGGGGCACGGGTGGAGTAAGAAGAAATTGTTATTTCACTAACAAAGCACCACACTTCTACGATAGCAAAACTAGAGTCCCTACATGGACACCGAAGCATTGAGAACTTTGTAAAAAGATATATACAAGCAGGCGCCATCTTGGAAAAACTCATCAGGCTACCGTGGAAGCGTGTTGCTATTTTGAGCCTTGTTAGTGGTAGGCTGTAGACATAGCAATGTCTTTTTACTTTTGCGTGCCCCAACGACTAGGGTTATAAGCTAATTAGCGGTTTGTGCTAAAACTGGTCACATTCGATTAGCATGAAAACATCTCCCAGAGCCCGGTCGACTCGGTACACGTGTGTTTTTAAGCACTAGGTTCATTTTGCGCAGGATTTTTTTTTTTTTTTTTTTTTTATACTGTTTATTTCCCAATAGGGAAATTACAATTTACACTCTGTGTCCACACTTGTTTAGTCACACACAGTCCTGAACTACACACACACACATGTCAGGATCTTACATGCACTAATGGAGAGATGTCAGAGTGAGTGGGCTGCCAGCCGAACCAGCGCCTGAGCGGGTGGGGGGTACGGTGCCTTGCTCAACAGCACGGCAGTGCCCAGGAGGTGAAGTGACACTCTCCAGCCACCAATCCACACTCCTTCTTTTTGGTCCATACGGGGACTTGAACCAGTGACCCTCCTGGTCCCAACCCAACCTATGGACTGAGCTACTGCCACCCCCGATTTGTCCTTTAACTGGAGCCATTAAGGCTTCCGCCGTTGACATGCGTTGTAGCTTGATGAATCGAAAGGTCCTGGTCCTCTGGACGTCCGTCACTCATTCTTAGAAGACAATAAATCTGACATACACAAACTACGGTCAATTTCTCTGCTTTCTGTTGAACGTGTCAATAAAGATTTAAGAGAATCACAAGTTCTAACGAAGACGTTTTGAAGTTGCAATACTCTTCCTTCTTGGATTTAAATTTGGAATCAAAAACAGATGTTTGCACACAGCCAGTGTACATCTGCTGAAAATCCAAACACGGTACGCGTTATGAAATCATTATGCAAGAAGTAATGAATACACCAATACAAATAATGATATCATCTATGATTTAGAGCTGGTAATGATGGACTACACCCATTGCCAGTGGGTTCACACACACACACACACACACACACACACACACACACACACACACACACACACACACACCACACACACACACACACACACACACAACACACACACACACACACACACACACACACACACACACACACACACACGGCGTAGAGCCACCAGACTTGGTAAGACATTTCAGCCCGTGCCAAATTCCAACCAGCATTTTGAGCCTTATTGAAATTCAAAGCGTGAACACATTATGGCGGCGATATGAACGTGCTATTCTGCCAGCCAGTGTCCGTGGATATGTGTGGTTTCCATGGCGACAGAGAAGATGCAGAGGGGAGAGACTGCAAAGCCATTGTTCACCAATAACCAGAGCTGTAGACGGCACAAATCTTTATGTTTGGTTATCTATTTTTTGTTGCTTTTTCTTTCTGCACACTGCGGTAAAGGAAGATATAGATTGGGTTAGTGGAGTCATGGAGGGGGGGATTTGGCTTGAAGATGAACCCATTGCACATCAAAGATAATCTGCCGGCAAGCAGATATGTGTCAACAGGCCATGAGAGAGGAAGAGGAGGAAGATGAAGGGAGACGGGCACAGATGAGGCTGAACATCCATTGGGTTTTAGTGCTGAAACCATTAGCCCGTCAATCACCTATCTAACAGCTTAACCGTGCATGGGGGAGGGGAAGATGGGAGGGACGGCAGCATATCATCTTTATGAAATACACAGAAGGAGGAGGATTGAAAATGGCCACCGGAGAAAAAACGCCGTCAGGAAATGCCCGGCGGTATTCTGGTCGGCTGTTGTCAGTTCGTGGGCAGTTGGCCTTGGTTGTCAGAGCATCATTCACAGATGTGGGGCAAGCTGCTGCCTTCACACTCCACCGGTGAAGCGAGAAGATGTACGTGTGTGTGTGTGTGTGTGTGTGTGTGTGTGTGTGTGTGTGTGTGTGTGTGTGTGTGTGTGTGTGTGTGTGTGTGTGTGTGTGTGTGTGTATGAAGGGGATGGAGGAGGCGGCTTAGCCCAAGGTGGTTTTAAGGCGTCCGCACCAGATCTGTCAAAATCTTCTTGTTAAGTATTCACCTGAGTTCGAGGGAACTCCCTGCAGCAGCGTTGAGGAAAATTGACAAAAATATTTCTGAATGGGAGTTATGAAGTGCTAATCAGTGGTAAAATGGGAGTTTAGGCTGATCATGTGGTATTTGTATTATTTTTAACATCCACTTAACTTACACTTACGTAGTTTTAGCCACACTAGCTGTGCGGCAATAGACGGCAATGTATGGTTCCTGGTTCTACAGTTGTCCAAACATATTAGGTACACACATCCTAACTCTATCTTTTGATGATCTCCTGCTTTTTCCTCTAGTGTCACCATGAGATTGCCATCACCGGTTTTGAGTGAAATTGAGAATCTAGGAAGTCACTGCGCTCAGCAGAGAAATACTCATGCATATAAACCACATTAAAACTCAAATTGATGTTTCTACATTTACATTTTTTCCAGCTGACATTGGTCAGCCGCTTCCATTCTCTTAACTAAGCTAAGCTCCTACTTGCTGTAGCTTCATATAGTGGAAGCCTATCGATCCTCTCATTAACTCTTAGATGTTACAGTTGCTTTCAGGCGATAAAGACAAGTGATCTATACAATGGACTTATGTGTGTGCATTACACTGCCTGGACAAGCTTTGAAAACTGGTCCTACTCTCATATGTTACATTTCTATAAGGCATTAGGGGTGGAAAAAAATGCACTTGCCACTTTTAAAAAGCAAAAAGAGAACCTCATATCATTAAACTTGAAGGGAAAACTGAAACAAAGGCTGATGACTGAAAGGGCATAAATTGGTCAGTGTGCTAAATCATTTTGGCTCACATTTGGCTAAGATTTGCAGCTGACAGGGAAAATTGCTCTTGGATGCTTTTCTTTTTTCCTCCTTTAAAAACCTTCCAGACCGATTTTTGCTCTTCAAATAAAACCCACCCAATAACAATATGATTTTATGAATGTCAGCCGCTGCAATGAAAAAGAATCAACCAGATTATATTGGATTATAACGCCAGACTGCTTTCATCTCGTGCACGCTCCTGCATTATTAATCTGACAGTAATGTGCGCAATGGCCCTCAGACAAAGAGACAGAGAGAGAAAGAAAGCCTTCGTGTCTTTTTTTAATGTTTACTCTGGTGTTTTTTTCCTCCTTCTTCTTCCCTCTCGGTGTATCAGAATGTCCGTCCAGATCCCATCATGAATTATTCATAAAGCCCCCCCCCCCGGCCCTAATCCTCGCCTTTGTGTCGCTGTAGTGCCGGTGCGCCTCCGGGGATCCGGGTTACTGCATCGGCTGGACGCTGTCACTGCCACACATCTCTGTAATTTCTCCTATAATATTCCTACAGTGGCTTTTAATGCACCTGCAACACTAATTCAACTGTGATTGCCTTTTAAGATAATGTTTTACCGGTAAAAATGGTATTTTTACGCGTAGCCTATGTATACTCAGCATTGAGCTCATAGTCACCTTATTGTATGTTCACATCTTAATATATCCCTATAATGGTAGCCCTTCTATAGCTTTACAATGTGGGACAATCCATGTTTTAATTAATGTCCTAATAATTCTAACTTGCAGTGTGTCTATATGGTGCCCAGTTGGTTTATATTGACCTCATTGTTACCCCCTCATGTGTCTCTGTAATACCCATAGGGGCTCAGATTTTCTACTTGTGCCTTTATTGTGACCTAATTTCGTGTTTTGTCTCTTGTGACATCTCTAAAATATCCTTGTAGGGACATAGTGTTCAATAATGACTTAATGTCATGTGTGACATCGATATAAGATTCCTATGCAATTTGAAAAATATTATAATAATACTACAGCATGGTATGAAGTGTGTAGGCTATTTTTCACATAAGCCTATAGTTGAGGACAGATCATTCTCCAAAATCTAGCAACTGGAAAATGTCAAGTTGTATAAAAACCAATATAATGTGCAGAAAAATGTCATCAAATTTGTACTAATCAATAGTCTATCAATACCAGTTGAGTGTGCAGTGCTTCCTAACCTACAATCCGAGCCTCACTGACCTCCTTTCTGGCTGCCTTGTGGGAGTGTGTTTAGGTACCCTGGGTCCACAGAGAGAGGACGCGCTGCTGCTGCTGCTGCTGCAGCACATCACACACACATGGAGCAATAATAAAAGGTGGACATTTTTTGCATGATTGAAGTGCACATGTGGAGGGCAGTTTCTTACCGTGGACAGCCAGCGGGATCAAGTACAGTGCCAAGACGCACGACAGCAGCGTTAGTCTCCAGCATCCTGTGCAAAAGCTCAACTCCTTTCCCTGCATCCTCGCCGTGCAGTGATCAAATAATAGGCTACTATCGGACGAAAGTAAAAAAAAAAAAAAAAAAAAGGAAATCCCTGTTCAAAGATTGATTTTAGAGTTTAAAAAAAAAATATTGCAAAAATGTAATCCGGGTGTGTTGATTTCCGTGCAGTCTAGACTCCAGCCTGGCTGCGCTTCTCCTCCATAGCCGCTTGGTCTCCGCCGGATCCGTCGGGTTCTCACGCTCGGCTCCGTTAAAGCACACTGAGCTTGGTTACGGCTCCATTGCCACAGAACGGCGGTCGGAGACGGCGAGGGTGGAGTGGTGGTGGAGGCGGGGGGGCGGGGGGCGTATGTGTGTGGAGGGGGGTGCAGACGCACGCTCCGCTCGGCTCGGCTCGGCTTGGTTGGGCTCGGAACAGATCGGTGCGCTGGGCACTTTGTGGCTGAGAGGCAAACAAACGCACGGCGGAGGGCAGCGCGCTCGGCAGCCTTCTCATCATCTGGGGAGAAGAAAAGAGTGTAGTTGATGCCCCCCTATCCCCCTGTACCCCCACCCCCTCCCTTCATACCTCCCCTACTCCTCCCCTCCTCCCTTTCCAAGACGCTTCCCTGTCCCCCCTCTCTCCATCCTTCCCTTTTCTAAAACTTTTTCCTACATTTTTGTCCTCCATAGTACACATCTTTCCTCTTCCCTAGCCTTTTTCCATCCTCTTCTTCTCCTCCCACTTCTAATCTGTCAGGACTTGTCTTTTTAAACCTCCTTCCCCTTCCAGAGGTGTTTCCCTCCTCCTCCTCACAATGTCATGTCCTTCCCAGCCGTCCACTTTCTCTCTCTTCACTTTGTCCTCCTCCCAAGTACTCATTGCTCCCCCTGTCTCCAGAAGCATTCTCCCCTCTCCCTTCAAGTCCATTGCCTGACACAAACTTAGTCCGTCCTGCACCTCTCTTAGAAGTCTCATTCAGTTTTCCGGTCAAATCTGTCCCCACTCCATCCACCCCTGAAACTGTCCCCCCCAACTCCATTCGCCACTCCCAGACACTTCCTCCCCCTGCGCCTCCCAGCCCTCTCTTCTAAAGATACCCATCCCATGCTGCGCTGTCCCGGACCCACTTACTATCTAGGCAGACCCCCTCCTGCCTTCCCCCCCGTGCACCCCCTCATACGTTGTCTGGACTGTCCACCCTTCCAGACTGTCACCCCTCTCCCAAAGACAATCCTCGCTTTCAAGATTGAATGGTCCAAGACTTCAAGCCTCCCCGGTCCCGAAAATGGGGGCCCCCCACACCGCAAAAAGATGATATATATCTATTTTCCACTCCTTACTGCCCCCTCTTCACGCCCTATCCAAAATCTTCGCCCCGGGGAAACAGCCTCTTTCCCTCGTCTCCCCTCACTCCGCGCAAAACGATGGCTCCCCCCTCCCCCCCTCCAGCTCAACTTCGAGACATCCCCCGCGCCTACTTCCTTCCCTTTCCAAACTTTTCCACCCTCCCATACTCCCTATATCATACCCCCTCCCACGCCCAGTTTTTTTCCTATCAGCGGAGTGTGGACCTCAACAGGAGTGGCACACTCGCCTGGACACTTTGTTTCTCCTCGGTCTATAACCAAGGAGCTAAACTTCTTTTCATGGGTGTGTTTGTGTGTGTGTTGTGTGTGTGTGTGTGTGTGTGTGTGTGTGTCGGAGTGGATAAAAAAATTGGATTATGTAAACCCAACAAATGTGTAGTGTGATGCCGTGCAAACACACAAGCTTTGTGCAATGGTGTGACATGAGAACCAAACAAAAGGGGGAGGAGAAGGGGGTGGGGAAGACTGGGTTGTCTGGGTGAAAAGGAGCTGGGTCGGAAGGGCACATGGGGGTGCACACGGGATGATGCCCAAGGGCCCCGGGGGAAGGGCGTGGAGGGGTCGGGGGTCGGGGGCATCTTCCACCACACAAAAAAAAAAAGCATAAAGAGAGAGGTGCGGGCAACTCGTGTGTGTGTTTTGGTGTGTGTGTGTGTGTGTGTGTGTGTGTGTGTGTGTGTGTGTGTAAAAGCAGAAGCAATGCCAACAAATCCAAAATGTTTAGTGGAATAGGAAACAGTTTGGTGAAATGTGAAAAGTAGGTCAAGAGGACATTTTGGTGGCTTCCATTTAAATCATATAAAATATGGTCCTCTTTCTAGCAGAGACATGTTTTGGGAACACTGTATGAACACAGTGTATCCTCCCAGAAAATGCTTCATTTCCAAAAAAATGGAATTGAATAGGTACTAAGAACCTGTCCTTGATTTTTGTTCCTTCATACACTGATCCACACAACCATCAGTGTATTCATTATGATTACAACAAGATTGCATTCACACTACCAACCTTCCTGCTCATTTCTTCTTTTATCTGATTTCACTGGAAAAGCGGATTTATCTATTCCACTGTGTGATGCCAATATGAGCTGACAGCAGCGTTGGACAGGGGGACAACAACAAAATCTGTTATTAAATCAAATTCCGGGCACACTTCTTTTGGTTGTATCATCCACCCCGATCCAATTCACTAAATAAAGTAGTCTTTTCGTCTGTCCTATTTGGTCTTACTCTTGTCCATGAGTATTCTGACTCAACTGAGCTGTATTCTTGTCTGAGGTCAGTCATAGGTGCCAATTAATCGACGCTTTTTAACACCCAACAAGACAGCCATGCTAGCAGTTCCGGGAATTATTGAGAATTCACCCCGAAGCAAACATGAATATTTGTATTACATGTCATGGCAATTCATCCCATAATTGGTAAGATGTTTCAATATGTAAAACTGGAATCATTTGCATTTTGTTGTTAGATAAATGACTTAATTATCAATGACAAAGAATCTGCCTCAGTACACGCTGATGACAGGAAACAGGATGTGAGTTAGTCCTCTATTATAATAGGACAATCTTGACATCTCACACACGCACACCTCAGTATTTCAGGGTTGTTTCATCATTCAGCTATCACGTTCGACGGAGGGTCACGTGCTGTTGTTGTGACAGCGCAGGCCGACCACTTTGCTGATAATAAATGGGGGACAGTGCTCATCAACACAAGGATTAGGGGGCCATTTAATCCCTCTTGTTCACCTCAAAAACAAAGACCTCCCCCTCCCTCGATCTCTATCTCTGAGAGAATAAGTCTGATATGCCACCCTGAGTATATCAAACACTTATTACATCCCTCATCGCCCCCTTTCTTAATAAAGTTGAACAAACAGTGGAACTCACTTTTTTTTTTTCTCTACACTGCTGCACCTGTCATGGTCCACAGCAAAAGCAATCCAATTTATGTGATTTTTTTTGTTGATTCACTACAAATGTAATTTCAATGTTTTTCACAGGACGCACAGAAGCAATAAAAAAAGTTAGAGCATCATACAACTTCCCAAATTTCATTTGCAACACAAAAGGGAACAAATTAACAGTTGGGTGGTATTATGGATGGATTTGTGAATCAATGCTAGGTTATTAGCGCTTGCTAGCTCACCTTATTCATTAATTCAAAACAAAGACATGGTGTGAAAGGCAACGCAAGAGCAGAAATATAGTTTGCCAGATTGTGTTTGCAGCCACACAAAACCTCTTATGGCATCAGAAGAGAGGGACTCATGCATTAATCTAATTATGTGTGAGTTCAATGTTGTTGCATCATTCACAGCCCTTGCAACTGGAAAATACATAATACAGTCAGTGTGAAAATGGGTTATAGCAGACCTGGGGTCATTTTACTACCTGCATCTCTATACATGTAGACCACATGGTATCAAGTCTAATTAGCTCCCTCTTTATCACATACAAGCTCACGGAAACACAATGTGGCCTTGGAGCTTGTTTGTGGTTTGCTGTGCATATAGAAATGAGTTGTGCCCTGGTTTTAATGTTTTATTGTTAACGTATGGATTTAGATTTTTCCAAACTTATCTTAACACTCACATGGCCATATGGTCAATCCTCATCTCCACATTGGCTGTGAAGCACTCTCCTTCTACTGTAGTGCAGCTCCAGTGTAAAGACATCGTTGATAAATCCAGTTCAGCCAAAAGCTCAACCAGCCTGAGTTGACCGAATAAGGTGGGTGTCTTCTAAAGTTGGTCTTCTTAATTAATACAAAGTCCCCTCAGTAGACCTTTTGCACAGCAGATATTTGGTCACAGTAGGAAAAGCACAGGTGTTACTCATAACATTCACGATGTCTCCGTTCTGTTGTAGTCCCTGTCACTCAAGCGGCTACATGCAAGTCAACCGTGATTGATTTTATCATTTACACCTGTGCCTTTTT
>NC_045738.1:18922694-18933037 GCF_008692095.1 Etheostoma spectabile | reverse complement strand
TTTCTGTGACTGAAATTTGGTACATTCATAATTCTTGTGACTTTTTATCTATAGCCACTGACAGCAGTTAAAGGCTCTGAAAACCCACGCCGGTGTTTTTTAAGTTAATCTAGCTGATTAGACCTCTTCCCAGGACTGAATGGGCATGTTTAGATTGATAGATTGATTGATTGGTTGGTTGATTGATTGATTGATTGATTGATTGGTTGGTTGGTTGGTTGGTTGGTTGGTTGACATCTTCCTGAGTCTGCTGTTAGCTTTGTTGCACCGGTTAGGGCAGGACAACTTACACCTTCATCATTCCTATTGGTAGATGAAGATTTCCCATCAAAGCTCTGGCCCCACTTCCAACCTGAGCAGGAATCTAATCAGCCAGAATAACTAAAACAAAACTGACCGAAATTCCCATCAGCCACGTGTTTGCATGTTACACTGTGTTATTTTGATGTTATGTTGGAGTTATTCTCATTTGGAATTAAAATAGTCCCACATCATCACATACCCTTCACCATACATAGAGATTGGCATGGGATGCTTATCATAAGATCATCTCTCAATGCAAATCAAACCAGCTGTTAGACTAACTGAAATAAAACCATGCCAATCTCTAGGTATGGTGAAGGGTATGTGATGATGGGGGGTTATTTTAATTCCAAAGGCCAAGGGAACTTTATCAGGATGCATAGTATCCTGGATCCATGAAACAACTGGACTTTAATAATAAAAACCTGCCTACTTCTGTGGGAATTTAACATAGGGGTGTCTATACTCACGCCCCTTGTATTGTAAAGATTGTATTTTAAAGATACATTTCCGAAAGATGATTTTTTTTATTCCTTCTTTTAGTCATTTTCAGCTGGGGTTCCTATACTCATGAGCAGCACTGTATGTTGCAGCAGGTTACCATGGTCAAGCTCATACCTGCCAACACTCTTTTTCCCGGGTTTCTCCCTTTTTTTCGTCCTATCTCCCGGACCCCTCCCGGTTTGTTATTTCTCCCGGGAAACTTCTGTAATTTGCATGGCCCAAACACCTAAATAAATAATCGGACCAATGTGTTTGTCTAATGTTGACCAGTTGCCAGATCTTGAATGAAACGCATCCTATTCACACAATCCGCACACCATATACAATTTTCAAAAAAGTGACATTACCCAGCATATTAAAACACAGCGGCATCATCATGAAGACACACAGGTGATTTCATCCTTCATCACAAAAGGACCGACAGAGGCAGAAAACATCCAAGAGGGCACTGAGAGCAGCTAAATCTACCACAAACAATACAACTACAATACACACAACACATACTGATGTTTACCAAAGGGAGACGGTTATTGATGCTCAAGGAATGATGAAAAATGATGAAATGTGTTTTTTACCACAGGGTTAAATGTGTTTGTCCAAACGTGTCAAAAACGGCAGTGTGTCTGTGATGTTTTGTTGTAATAATATTACAATTGAAAAATATAAAGAAATATTAATGAATTAAGTTGTTTTCTTTCACATTGCAATGTAAATACTACACTTAACACTTACAGTGCACTTAACAGTACCACCATGCATGTGATCTTGACTGTGAACTAAACCGTAGCCACGTGCTAATATTAGCATGCTAACAGTAGCTTGTGAGCATATAATGTCACGATAGGCCTTTTTCACAGCAAACATTTTTGGCTCGTCATAGCAGAAGAAGCCAAGTAGCGCTAGCTTAGCATTGATTTTTTTTTTTTTTTCTTCAATAGATCCATGCTCCCTCTTTTGCCTTTTATCATTCCTCCTCTCATTTTCTGTCTTTTCTTTGGCTTAGAGGGTGCAGCCTGCTGTGTTTGCTAACCAGAGCAGAAATAAACTGCACCCCCCCCCTCCCCCCACCACCATCCCTTCACAATCAACCCCATCCCTTGTCTGTCGCCCCAAAATAATAACCCCCAATCCCTCTACAAAATCCGTGCTAAACGCGTACAGTCAAGTGCAGTATAGACAACACATGTATTCTCTGTTTTCTGAATGCAATACAAGTTTCTCAAAGACTAGATCTTCTTTCTCTGACATCTGACCGGACACATGTTCTAGTCAGCTGCGTCTCACATCGGCAGCTCAAAATAACGCCCAACTGTGCGCACGTTAATATTTGTTGATGTCTAATACTCTCAATAATCCGTCAAAGGCAGACTCTGTGATGAGTTGTGTCATGCTGGCGTTAAAGAGAGCAGGTTTTCACTGGCTGGTTGAACCACAACTGCTCAAAGAGACCAAAATATATCCAAACTTTGCACTTGTTAATATTTGTCCAGGTTGGGCTTGAATTGGGTTTAAAAAAAAATGCTTCTTCAATAGCAGTTTGTGCATTTGGGCTACTTTAAACCTGCTGTCACTGCCCAATGTGAGGGGGGGGGGGTGCAGATTTGAGTCGTGCATGCGTCACTTTGCGACAAGTAGCACATAAGATGCTAACGAGAGACTTCTGTAATGTCAACCCAGTGAAAATGGACTTGCACAACGAAGTTCACTGTTATGGTAACACTTTACAGTAAGGGGATATGAATTATGAATTCATGCATGAATTAATTAATTCATGATTTGTTCATTCCTTTAGATCTAATGAATCATCAGGAATTAGAGTTTCTAGCCTCTCATTCACAACCTCGTGTGTGAACTAAAGCATTAGGTAAGTTGTGTTGTGTTAAAATCTGAATTTACATAGTGATGACCACGTTTTTGCAGAAAAATAATCATGATCATGCTTAATAAAACATAATTCATATTGATGTGCCCACCTAATGCATTAGTTGTGTTGTTCATGTACACATGAGGTCACAAATGAGAGGCTATGAACTCACGTCAGTTCCTGAAAATTCATGGGATATTAAAGAATGCAGTAATATATAAATCCTTAACAACATCCTGCTTAATATTACATACATGCAGTACATCAATTAATTCATGCATGAATGGAGAGATATTTCCTTCTTGATAGAGCTGTATAGATTGAATTATTACTTTATTTTATCACTATTATTATTATTATTATTTCAACTTCTACAACATAAAGTGTTAACCATGTTAAAATAAGACAGATAAGAACAGGCTTTGTTTACAAATTTACATTGTAACGCTGACTGCACAGATTATGCAGACGTAGACCGCTACAATTGACTGACACCCACACACACACATTGTTAAAATCATACGCTGGACGTTTTTTTAGTCTTTCTGCATGGGTTTAGTTAATGATAGGACTATAATAAGACCATGTCGGCTACGTAATCGCTGACAACCGGGACCATTTCATAGTGCTTGGTGTAAACTCAGACATTTTAGCCTCCCGACAGGCTTTTGTTGGGACTCGGGACACGCAACTCAAAATTGTGACTGTCCGGTCAAACCAGGACGTCTGGTCATCCTATAGAGGACAAATGGAGGGACAACATTCTGGCTGTTTAGCTTACAACACAGACAGGGATGAGTGGCCAGGGAGAGTCCCCTATTATTATGTGAAGACCTTGTAAAATTTCTACTGTGGATAATTTACTGCTTTGCTTTGAAAGTTGTACTTTATTTGAATTGTATGCACACAACTGAGACTGTCAACCCAACAGCACAACAATTGGTGAGATGTAATGTGAGAAGAGACATTGAATAAATAGAATGACAAAACCTTAGTTTATGAATTTATTTATAATTAGATGATAGATTTAATATACAAGTCCAATAAAATATGTACAGTACATGTGCTGTACAAGAGTAACGCATTAACACAATTTAGGGTTAGAATTTATTTATTTGATTAGGACAATTCACTTTAATCAACATTTGTGTAAATGTGCCAGTCACCCAGCATGCATGTCTTTCTGGTGGGAAGAAACCGGAGCACCCGGAGGAAACCCACGCAAACACGGGGAGAACATGCAAACTCCACACAGAAAGGCCCGGAACGACAGGAGTTCGAACACAGAACCTTCTTGCTGTGAGGCAAAAGTGCTAACCACTCAGCCACCGTGCTGCCCAATACCTACCCCTCTATTCACTCATCTATCAACTTATCATTAGCTGCAGATGACATCGCCTACTATGTGGTAAGAGGTGGGATTAAACACTATTAAATGTTCAGGGTGAAAACTATCAAGTCATATTCATTTTAAAGTCCTGGTAAAGCAAAATTGTTATAACCTGATTATACATGTTAGAAAATACTTGTGAAAAAACTGTAAACAGTGTAGTTCTGAATTGTAGAGTTAGACAGTTAAACTGTTATTCTCTCTTTTGTGTTCATAATTTTTTTGGGGTGGCATGAAATTTTGATTCCCTTACGCACTTGGGTCATCTTTAACCCAACCTTTCCCCTACTGTATACAAAGGATGTTACTACTAACGTTTACTACAAGCGCGCATAGCATCACCGTCTTTTTGCTCTCTCCCTGTGTGAATGGCAAGTTACGTTCCACAAGCTCTCGTAACTTTTTTCAATCTAATAAATACACAACTAAATGCCACACGTCATATACACACAAGCAAAATAGCCACTAATGTAAGTTTCATTATTTTACCTTGTACCGGCTACCCCGCCCGCTGGCACTTACATACATAGATATTTTGCATTAAACCCATTATCTACATGTTATCCCAGCGCAGAACCCGGGGTCCAACTCCGGTTCTAGCTAAGCTAACATACGTGTTTTTGGTGGTGGGAGGAAACCGGAGCCAAATATGTTCGCAAGTCATTTTTTGGAAATCCAAGTCAAGTCTCAAGTCTTTGAGCTCACGTCCAAGTCAAGTCTCGAGTCTTTGAGCTTGAGTCCAAGTCTAGTCTCAAGTCTTTGAGTGGCAAGTCCAAGTCAAGTCTTAAGTCTTTGAGGGACAAGTCCAAGTCAAGTCTCAAGTCTTTGAGCTCACATCCAAGTCAAGTCTCAAGTCTTTGAAGGACAAGTCCAAGTCAAGTCTCAAGTCTTTGAGCTTGAGTCCAAGTCAAGTCTCAAGTCTTTGAGGGACAAATTCAAGTCAGTTTTTTGATGGCCATTTTCCCCACCCCCTATTCTGAAGCCATGCCCCTCTCATAACTAATGAATCGTTTGTCTAAAGACTCTTCTAGGAGGCATCATTGCACTCAGCAGAGAGTTCTTTTATCTTTATGGTCTGCCCCGTCCTATATAATTTAGCCATGCTCACGCTCATAACTCATTTACCCGTTTTCCGTGGACTCTTCTGGGATGCATCACTGCACTCAGCACCTTTTTATAATTTTTTTTTGCTTTACCAGGACTTGAAGCCCAAGTGATGACAACACTTCCATCAAGCGGGCAAGGAAACCACCCAAACAAGTGGCTGTAAAAAAAACATGGCAAAGATCGCACAAGAGGGAACTCCCTCCTAGAGACAGTTTAGTGACTTAAGGGCTGCATAAAAAAAATATCTAGTGCTGTTAATTAAATCTATAAACATGTAGGAGAGAGGGAGTGCTATTCAAAAGGAACTACAAGTGAGTCCTCCTCTTCTATAGTAACAGCTAAATATTATAATGGGCGCGTTTTAATCCTCTTCCACCTGTACAGCCGTTACTAATGAACCTACAAACCTCCTGATGTCCTGATGTCCCCCTGGGCCGTGGAACTGCTTTTCACAAACCTCGTCTCTCTGGCTCTGCTGTCCTTCCCCGTCTTTTGCGGTCCTTCGTCACTCCGGCTCCGTCGAGTCCCGGCACTGCTAACCTCACATCCACGGCCTGGTGCTGTCAAGCAATGACACAAATATTGAAACATGAACATTTTAATGGGAACTCCAGCGAGTTAATTATGTTTTGTTATCCACTTCTGTTGCGTTCTAGTGTTCTCTGAATTTTCTCTTCACCAGCATGAAAACAAATAAAAATTATTGAAGCAACGTCAGATTCAAGGTGTGATTATTGTTTAAAGGGGAAATATTAGGCTCATTTTAGGTTCAAGCTTGTTTTTCGGGGTTTCTACCCGAACATGTTTACATGCTTAAAGCTATAGTGCATAGTTTCTGTCGCCCCCATGAGGAATTCTAAGTAATGACAACAACACTGTGGGCGTGTCCACATGATGCAAGCCTTCCGTGATCGTGCATGCACCCCAGTTGCCAGTTGCTAGTGGCCAAAGACAACACGGAGGATTAAAACAACATGATGGACTTTTCAGAAGAGGTCATTATTATCACTCTGTGGGAAAGTCCCCGGACGACACAATCTCCTGAACTCCATACTGAGGAAAACAGAGAGAGTTGTGTGGTGCTGATAGTCTTAATTAGCTTTGTGGCAACTCATTTGGCGACGGCTTGAATGTAATGGACGCTCATTATAATCAAAAAGCTACACACCAAAGCTTTAAAAGGAACATTCTTTTATAAAATAGTGTAGTGGTGACATCACAACCGTACCGTACATGTGCATTTCTCTGTGAATTGACCAATACTTTCAGTTTTTATATGGCACCTTGACCTGCTTCATAATCAAAAATAGCAATGCAAGTTTCACATTTTACAATATGGGATCTTCAAGATACTATCCAGCAAAACCTGAATCACACTACATACAAAGTCCTCTATTTCAAACTACAACCCGCCCCATTTAGCTACATGAGGAGATTACACTGTAGGTGGACAGCAGCTACCAGCGGTGTTTGGTAAAGGCTTTTTTTGGGATTCCAGACATCCAGACCAGGTTCAGTAGTTTCCATATTGCAACCCCATGGCAATTAGACCTCCCATGCCCACTAAATGCCAACTTATTTCAAACTTATCTCAGGTTTTTAACGAGCAAGCTTTTTGTTAAAAATGTTTCTGATACGTATCAGACCTAAAGACACTTGATTTTAAAAATCCGCAGATGCTTAAAATTTTGAATCAAAATTAAAATCTGTTGCATTCTACAGTAATAGTAATTCAATCAAAACAGGGAAGTGATGTAACACCTACTGTTTTTCACACTCTGGACTTTCGGCCTCGCTGGATAAAGCCTGGTTACAGTTGTTGCACTAATCTGTGGGGGGAAAAAAAGGTTTTAAAGTTTCACCAAAACTACCCACAACTGTGTCATTTGTATAACTGAGACACATAGAATCTGTGTCAATTGGTTGTCTCTACCTCATTTATGCTCATCATCCTCCTCTTTCTTTCTGGAGAGTAGCTTCTGCATAAACCAAATTTTTGTTTCAGACTCCAGAATCTTAACAGTACATTTATACATACATGCAAGTTAAATTACACCTGCCTGTGCCCGCTGTTCAAGGCAACAAAAGTGTCCCACGACCTTTTCCTATTTGGTTTAATTTTGGCCTCAATGGACAGAGTTTCAATTGGATCCTCTCTGATCTTCCTCTTCTTCCTTTCCGGCGAGTTTCTTTCTGGAGCTCTGCATGGATGAAATGGGTTTAAATCTTTTAAATTTTAACAGTAAAATTCCTATGTACAAGCAAGTTAAATAACACCTACCTTAACCCACTGTTTGAGGCTACAACAGTGTCCCATGTCCTTTTCCTCCGAGGCTTAGCTTTGGCCGTACAGGATGATGAAGCCTCAGCCAAAACCCCATTGGACGTGTTAGGTAACTCTGGATGAAATAAAATTTAAAAAAAAAACATGTTTTAATTCTTATGAAGTTAAAGGAAAGTAATGTTTCATTCTAACCTCCTCATGTACAGTTGATTCTTAGTTTCACCCTCCTGCTTTCTCTTATCAAACATTACCTCTTTATTTCAGATCAGACTTAAAGAAATCGTCCACTCAATTTATTTAAAATATATACTGCAGGCTGTTGAACCAGCCGTATGTAAGTTAAAACAAATTCATAACGCATCATTATTGATGTAATATTGATGATCAGTTGATTTCCAAGAGTGAGCTGCTGTAGTTGAGTCTACCTGCTTGTGTCGCGATGAGATCGGTCTTCATCCTCTTGTTCTCTGTGTGGCCGCTTTCCAGACTTCTGTACAGAATAAATATTAAATAAGTTTGTATCTCTTCCATTTTAACAGCAGAATATCATATAATTAGTGCTTGAAAGAGGCCAGTACTGATCAGCACTGAGTACCTGCACGTCTGATTCTCTCCACATTAAGTATCCTTACTTCTAATTGTTATTAACAGGATTATGAATAGGCTGATATTTATACCAAAATAGGCTATATATTCATGATTTGTTGGGGGAAAACCAAGCAATTGTATTTAAAACTACACATTCAGCACCCCATATAACCCAAATGGAATCATCATTTGTTTCACAACCACTTATTTAGACTGCACGATTCAACCAAGATTCCTTAGAGTGAATCGTAGATTAGTCTACTATTTGGGGTCACTCTATGATATATACGCATGAATATTAAAATATCTAAGACACATGCAATAATCATGTCATGGATCTGCCAAATTAGGGTAGCCTACTAGCACCATTTATAAGTATATTGTAAAATCAGTAAAGGAAAGTTCTACAGCACTTACATGTCACCACTCTGTAAGGCTTCATAAGAGTCGCTCTCCATCTTCCTCACAGGACTAACTGGGCCTGGGTGGATTTGAGCCTCAGAGGTGGAGGGCAGCGGCGGCTCTGGCGCTGTCATGTCCTCCTCAGCAGAGACGCTTAGTTGCTGTGGTTGGGGTAAACTGTGGTCCTGGATGGAGAGGCTGTGGGAGATGGCCAATGCCTTCCCCAGTACGATAGGATGATCTTGGGGACGGTTCCAGACAGGAGAGACCTGGCTGGGGGTGTAGTGCTGGTCCAGGCTGGCGGTGCTGGTGGAGGCCTGTGGGTCCAGCCATGGCTGCTGATCCATGTCATGGTGGCTCACCCTCTGATCCCAGCAGACGTCCATCATTTCACAGCCTGATGTCGCACTGAAAAAAAAAATGAATCATTGAATCAGAATTGGAAAAGGATTTATTGCCAGATAAGTAAGACTTGGTAAGCCTTGATGGATGGATTGTAAAGGTTTTTATATAACGCTTTTCTAGCCTTAACAACTACTCAAAGTGCTTTTACATAGTACAGGAACCATTCACCATTCACAAACAGTGGCCGAGGCTGCCGTACATTTTAACAGTAAAATTCCTATGTACAAGCAAGTTAAATAACACCTACCTTAACCCACTGTCTGGGCTACAACAGTGTCCCATGTCCTTTTCCTCCGAGGCTTAGCTTTGGCCGTACGGATATGAAGCCTCAGCACAACCCCATTGGACTGTTTAGGTAACCTGGATGAAATAAAATTTAAAAAAAAACATGTTTTAATTCTTATGAAGTTAAAGGAAAGTAATGTTTCATTCTAACCTCCTCATGTACAGTTGATTCTTAGTTTTCACCCTCCTGCTTTCTCTTATCAAACATTACCTCTTTATTTCAGATCAGACTTAAGAAATCGTCCACTCAATTATTTAAAAATATACTGCAGGCTGTTGAACCAGCCGTATGTAAGTTAAAACAAATTCATACCGCTCATTATTGATGTATATTGTGATCAGTTGATTTCCAAGAGTGAGCTGCTGTAGTTGAGTCTACCTGCTTGTGTCGCGATGAGATCGGTCTTCATCCTCTTGTTCTCTGTGTGGCCGCTTTCCAGACTTCTGTACAGAATAAAATTAAATAAGTTTTGTCTCTCTCATTTAACAGCAGAATATCATAAATAGTGCTTGAAAGAGGCCAGTACTGATCAGCACTGAGTACCTGCACGTCTGATTCTCTCCACATTAAGTTCCTTACTTCTAATTGTTATTAACAGGATTATGAATAGGCTGATATTTAACCAAATAGGCTATATATTCATGATTTTTGGGGGAAAACCAAGCAATTGTATTTAAAACTACACATTCAGCACCCCATATAACCCAAATGGAATCATCATTTGTTTCACAACCACTTATTTAGACTGCACGATTCAACCAAGATTCCTTAGAGTGAATCGTAGATTAGTCTACTATTTGGGGTCACTCTATGATATATACGCATGAATATTAAAATATCTAAGACACATGCAATAATCATGTCATGGATCTGCCAAATTAGGGTAGCCTACTAGCACCATTTATAAGTATATTGTAAAATCAGTAAAGGAAAGTCTAACAGCCTTACTGTCCCACTCTGTAAGGCTTCATAAGAGTCGCTCTCCATCTTCCTCACAGGACTAAATGGGCCTGGGTAGATCTGAGCCTCAGAGGTGTAGGGCAGCGGCGGCTCTGGCGCTGTCATGTCCTCCTCAGCAGAGACGCTGAGTTGCTGTGGTTGGGGTAAACTGTGGTCCTGGATGGAGAGGCTGTGGGAGATGGCCGATGCCTTCCCCAGTACGATAGCATGATCTTGGGGACGGTTCCAGACAGGAGAGACCTGGCTGGGG
>NC_045738.1:18922554-18922684 GCF_008692095.1 Etheostoma spectabile | reverse complement strand
TAGTGCTGGTCCAGGCTGGCGGTGCTGGTGGAGGCCTGCTGATCCATGTCATGATGGCTCACACTCTGATCCATGTCATGATGGCTCACACTCTGATCCATGTCATGGTGGCTCACACTCTGATCCATGT
>NC_045738.1:18914292-18922544 GCF_008692095.1 Etheostoma spectabile | reverse complement strand
CACACTCTGATCCATGTCATGGTGGCTCACACTCTGATCCATGTCATGATGGCTCACACTCTGATGCCAGCAGACTTTCATTATTTCACAGCCTGATTTCACACTGGAAAAAAAAAATCAACTGTCAAATCAGAATCAGAAAAGTATTTATTGCCAAATAAGTAACACTTGGTAAGCCTTGATGGATGGACTGTAAATTATTTTGTATTTGTTGCTTTTACATAGTACAGGAACCATTCATCATTCACACACAGTGTTGCCGTACAAGGTGCCACTTGCTCATCAGATAAACATACATTTACGGCGCAAGCATCGGGAGCAACTTGGGCAGTCGCCCCAGGAGGGATGATGCATACACGAACATTAACAAATTAATTGGATCATTACAAGGGCTTTAATTGAATGACATTTATTATAATTACAGAGGGATTCTCTCCTTCCCAGCCTACAGAAATTTTCTCCTTCATCATTAAAAAAAAAATGTGTGGAACATATTTTATTTCAATGGCCTAACATGTTTCTTGTTTTGTTTTGGGGGTTTTGAATGATTACTTTTCGCTCTTTCTTCACTCTTTATTTTCTCTCCTCCTTTGCATGTCTTTTATACTTAGTGACTTGTAAATGCATCATTGTTGTTGTTTTTTAAATGTGCTAAATAAATAAATCAAAAATAAGGAAAAAAAAAGCAAATATGACTTTTTTTAAAGAATAAAAAGGGTTTCAATGGTTTAGTGCATGATGTGTAAAAATGTTGAGGGATATGCAAAAGACCAAGATACATAGCATGTGCAATGGACAACAAATCATCATCATCCTCCATCCTCACCGGCACAGAAGTTCCACAAAGATTATTTTTGTTATTGTAGACTTACTAAGCGCTGTTGGGGTAGTTGTTAGCCAGGTCGCTCATGGTGATGAATGGATCCCCCAGGAGTTGGCTGGGTGTTATCCGTTGACCAATGTCCAGATGAAGCAACTTCTTAATCAAATCCACAAAGTTCTCCAGGTCTTTGGATTCTGCCCTGTTGTCCTCGCTTGACCGATGGCAGGCTGGTCTTATCTGAATCAGAATTAAGCACAAAAGTCGTAAAAGTCTCTGTTCATCTTTGTGGCTCACGGTAATGGATTTGTTGCAAATGTTTTCAGTAAAACTCAGATTTTCCTAACGGGACTTCCTACCTTCTTCAGGTCATTCAGGGAGTTGAAATAGCTCTCGCTGCGCGTGACTGTGCGTCCGTATTCAAAAGGCGTCTAAAAGAAAAATAATATTTGTTTGGCTAATCTGTCCCAAACACTACGTGGCATATGGAAAGACAAGTACTGATGGAAAGAAAGAGATAAAAAGTGAGACATTCTTGGTGAAAGCTACTGATCTGTTGTACCTTTAATGTCCAGCTACGTCTACAGCCCCTGAGTCTGCGGAAAAAGCACCAGGTTTTGAGGCCGTTGTTTAGAAGTTCTTTCGGCAGCTGACCCTGAGTCTGCACCATGTGCTGTAGCTGTTGACACAATCCAAAGTCACAAAGTCAGTTACCCTTGGTACATGTAACAGCATTAAGATTTAGTTTCATATAATCAAACTGATGCAGAAAAGCTCAAGTTAAGCTTTACGTTCATTATGCCTAAATTAAAGAAAATTGATTCACATTTTGGGAAATACACAAAAGTTAAAGTGCTCATACATGGATTATGGTCATTTTCAGGTTCATGATTGTATTTAGAGGTTGTACCAGAATAGGTTTACATTGTTTAATTAAAAACACCATCTTTTTGTTGCAGCTCCTCTTTTCACCCTGTGTTTTGAGCTCTCTGTTTTAGCTACAGTGTGAGGCATCTCACTTCTATTCCATCTTTGTTGGGAGTTGCACATGTGCAGCAGCTAGGTAAGGACTACTAGCCAGTCAGAAGTAGAGCTTGAGAACGTGCCACGCTAGCAGCTAGGCGAGAATTGTAACGTGTGTTACAAAGTGAGGCTGGACTACAACAGAGCTGTTTGGAGCAGTGTGCAAACAGTGTTTTCTGTTGGAGATGGTAAGTCCTTTTGGGATGGACTTTGGGCTTTTTCACTTTGTAAACATATAACATGCACACAAAATATATATAACACTATAAAGGAAAGGGGGAAAGCCAAAAATCATAATACAAGCACTTTAAATGAAAAGATTGTTATCCATTTCCCGCTTCTTTCAGTCATTATGCTAAACTAAGCTAATCTAGCTCCATAATTGAAGCACAGAGGAAGGTAATATCAGCTTGACCACCCAACAACA
This sequence comes from Etheostoma spectabile, assembly GCF_008692095.1. NCBI lineage: Eukaryota > Metazoa > Chordata > Actinopteri > Perciformes > Percidae > Etheostoma > Etheostoma spectabile. The sequence continues at coordinate 18,920,274 of NC_045738.1, read as the reverse complement.
CTTGGTAAATATGGCTTTTTAATGTTGTTTTTTGTACTATTTCTATATTGTGTTTAAATTGCTCTTGTGTGATTATTACTGCTGCAAAACCAATTCCCCAAATAAAGTTCTACTTGATTTGAGTGGTATAAATCTTCTTATCAAACTCCTTGAAATAAAGTGCCAAATAATCATTTAAGATGTTTATTTTTTATTTTTTAGATAGGCCTACTGTTCATAACCAAAATAATATAAAAGTGTTGGCATGTTTTTAGCTGAGTTTTTAGTGTAACACTGACCATGTTGTAGTCGCAGTCGCCGGGGTACAGCGCATAGCCCAGGAACAGCTCCGCAGCAATGCAGCCCAAAGACCACATGTCAATGGCTGTGTTGACGGGATATCCCAGGATGGCCTCTGGAGACCTAAGAAAACAAATACAAATATGTTGTTTTAGTTTTGTTTTTTTGACTGCTTTGTTAGAAACATAAAATCTAAAGCTGGAACTCTTCTTTGTTGTCAGCTTGTAAGATACCTGTAGTGGCGTGACTGCATGTATGAGCCTGATGTGATCTGAGAGACATAACGGGCCAAGCCAAAGTCGATGATCTTAATCTTGAATGGCTTGTTTACGCTGTCCACCAACATGATGTTGTCTGGTTTAAGGTCTGTGTGGACAATTCCCAGGCTCCTCAGGAGTTGCAGAGCCGTGGCCATCTGAAAGACATGAGGAAATCATAAGGAGGTCAATCCTGGTCCTTCCAATCAGTTGATGTGTCATTTCAGAGCAAATGACTTATTGACATTCAGAAGTTGAACAGAAATAGAAACACCTCATTATTTAATGCAGTGGAATACATTTAAGTTCATTAGTAAGGACCTTTTTGTCTAATCGGTAGACTACTTTCTCTAGGGAATTAAACCACAATAAAAGTGCTCAAATATCACTTTTTATGACAAAGTCTTAACAATTGACTGTATGCTACAACCGCTAAAGGAGGTTGTCCAATCACCCGGTAGCAGCCTTAGCTCCATCAATCATCAACAGGTCAGGGTCAGGACGTTGTGCCTGGGACTTTGACGTTGCTTGGGCCTCAGTCTTTTAGCACAATATGTGCCAACAAGTGCATATTTCAGATACATCTTACCAGGGCTGCCCATGTCTCAGTCGATTAGTCGACTGAGATTTCTTTAGAAGATTAGTCATTTTTTACGCTGAATGATTTATTTCTAAGAAACAAGTGAGCATGTCTCTGGTAAACACATGATTTAAAGTGGTGTTTTTGCATGTCTTAACAACCACTTAAAGCGGCCAGAGCCGTCAATTAAATGAACTAATTGATAAGTTGAAAAAAATCACATGAGCGTTAATAGTCGACTAAGAATTTCTTTAGTCAAGGACAGCCCTGACTATTACAGGGTTCTCATTTAAAACCAATCAGTGGGAGAAGGTTTTCACAACCAACAGCTGATAAAACTTGCTTGAGACAATTGTCATTTTAGCATAGAACAAAATTGATGGTCGCCGGCTGACATGAGAAGCCTAGTTTTGCCCAACTCTGACTGAAATTAAGGTCCCATTTATTAAAAACATAACTAAGAATTGCATGAAGTTTTGTCACTGTCAATGTAAACTGCATCATGCAAGAATGGAAAGTTTGCCAGGCACAGCCTAAACCTCTGGCAGTACATACCTGGTGAAGGATTGGGCGGATTTCGTTTACAGAGAGAACGTGTAAAGGTGTCTTTTTCAAGAAGTCCCACAGATTCATGTCAAGCATTTCAAACTCAAGACAAGCATGCTCTCCAATGATAAAAATGTCTATGAATCTGATAAAGTTGAATTTGTCCGAATCATAAGCTTGCAGGTTTCGAAGGATGGCGACCTGGGGAACACATGAGATGTTAGATTTAACACTTTGAAGTGCATTCAAAGCATACATGAAACCTTTTTAAACCGTTGGCGATTTTGGTTTGGTTAAAAACTTTCACAAAACACTGTATCCGTGTCACTTTCTAATTAGGGGCTGAGCCCCCCCCCTTAAAGGTCTGATCCCAGAATCGCCCTTTTGATACATATCACTTCTGTTCTACCTCGTTCTGTACATCCTCTGCTGAGTTGTTGTTGTTCAGTATCTTCACAGCCACCGTTTCCTGAGTGGTTGACTTTACGCATTTGACGACTTCTCCGAAGGTGCCCTCCCCCAAAAAAGACTGAATCAGGTAATCAGAGAAGGGGGAGGAGAGGACTTCTTGGGTGACCTGGGCGTCCTCTTCTGTAGAGGATGAAGGCAATGAAGTCTCCTCTTCCTCAGATGATGTAGAATACTGAGATTCGTCTCGGTAATTTGAAGACTAGAGGAGAAGGAAGGCGCGATGGACACAACACAACGTCACGTTCAGTCTCAAATAACAGAACGCCAGCAATAGCAGTGTAATGAGTTTGCATGCAGGGATGATGAAATAACGAGTGAATTGATAAGGATTGATATGGTGGCTGACTGAAAAAAGCTGATGGAAATACCGTCCATTTTGAGAACGACACAAAAGTTAAATCAAACAAACATCAGAAATCTAGAAATTAAGATGCTTTTGCTTTTCTTTATCACATTTGTTTGTAAAGCAACGGTTTAACTGCCATTTTACTGTCAGTAACTGAGTGAAATAACATGGGAATTGTGAGATTGCTAATTGAAAAGTTTGTTTTCCCTAGGTTTGTGTAAGGTTTAGGGCTCCTCCCTAAAGAAAATGTTAAGTTTTTTTTTATTTATAAGAAAAATACAAGTACACATAATTTGGCACCTTTTCTTTTTAAGCTATAGCAGATAATAAATAAATAACAAAAAGCTTGCTTAAAAAGACCAAACTTGCCTAAGAAGTCCACTGGGGACAACAACAACAATTAGATCTTAGAAAAGTAACAAATGTTAGTTTTAATGCACAAATTGATTTTACAGTTATTCAGCTAAGGTGGTGCAAACAACGGCTTGGGTGCTGCACCTTATAATGATAGGGGAAACACTGAATACATGTTGAGAAGTACACAAAGTTAAAATCAATCAAACGTCATTTAATATCTTCAAATTAAGATGTTTTCTGCTTGTTTTGTGATCACATCTGTTTGTAAAGCAACGCTTCAAATGCCACTTTACACATTTTCCAATCAGACTCAATTTATTATAACATGATCAGACTAAATACATTATAAAATGAAAATGAGGCGCACGATGGGGTGCAGCTATCTAATCTTATTCTGCTTATCTAGTAACTTAAATAGATCTGCTTTTAGTAAAGATAAGCAGATCAGTGGACTCTACACTTGCAACCAGCCTTGGAAGGAAACTCGTGACTTTGTAACGCTAAATGAAACTCATTTAAACAACTTACCATGTTGTCACTTGTGAAGTTTTTCTATATGAAAAGATTTTCTGGCAATTGAAATGCTGACGTTGATCCTGAAGTTGTGTGCTCTACTCGAACAAAGCTGCAGTTGAACTGATGAACAGAACTAAGTAATGGCTCTTCTGGAGTCAGTTCTTTATGAAGACTGTTAGAACATGGCATCATAGAAGCTTCTAGAAGCTTCTAGAAGCTCCTATGATGCCATCATAAGAGCTTCTATGATGCCATGTTCTAACATTCTCTGCATTCTGCAGGCAGGGCCTTTGTTTACAATCAAACATAATTAACAAGAACAGGTGTCTGAAATATTGCTGTTTTCTAAAATGACCACAATGCAGCAACCGGTTATTGGCTCTTCTAATATTTAGCTGGGAGATAATCCCACGTCGGTCGATCTTTCTTTCATTTTATGTTTTTTTTTTTTTTCTACAGAATTGAGTTATACATTGACAAGGCTAACAATAAAAGTGAAGAGGATGTGGGTTTGATGCTCCAAGGCTAACACCACCCATATTTCCCAGTCCCACCCATCCCCGTTCATTCACTCATTCACATTACACGCTCTCACACAGATTAGGGTAGACAGACAGATGTGCAGAGACGCATAGAACGTTGTATGAAAAATAAATTGACAGTTTTATGTTGTACTAGATTGGATACTTCCCTTCCCTCATACCTAGAATATTTAAGGATGTTTGTCTTTATCAAAAAGACATGATTGCACCTCATGCCTCAAACAAACTTGTCTCTCTTACAAATCTTAGACATACACATCAAAATACACATCTTCCAGCCAGCCAGAACTTGGTCAAGTCCACAAAAAATTACAACGGGGAAGTCAAGAAATCAGATTTTGTTTTACACCACTGTAACACAGCACAGTCATACAATAGAATAACCTTTAAATGGCATGCAGCATGCAGCATGCACCCCCACCCCCCCAACAGTGCAGAGATGACCCTGTGACTGTGCAAATATATTCTTAAGGATATTTTATTTCATGTTTTTATATTTTTTTACGTATATGATGGCACTGGAAAGGGAGTTGCTTTTAATCTCATTGTACATGTGTAATTTGACAGTAAAAGGCATCCTATTCTATCAGAGTCATTTTTGGTTGTTGTCGCTCACTGTACCTCCGAAGGAGTCAGACAAAGGGCAGTGAAGCAACAATGGCTCTGAGGAAGACGAGGAGGAGAGAGGAGGCAAGGGGAGAGGAGGGATGGAAGATGGAGACAGAAGAGGACAAAGAGGAAGACAGTGTGGGCTGGAAGGGACATGTCTTTTCACGGCTCTGATGAGCCCATGTGGTGCGGCTGTGAACTGCTGGCCTACTTTGACCTTCTCCATTTTTTATGACACACACTCACACATACGGAGACACACACACAATGCACACACACACACACACACACACACACACACACACACAGAGAGAAGCAACATTCATGCCCTTATGAGCATGCAGACACAGCAGTGAAATGTCAACAATAAATACACGCATGACCAAACACATAACCTGCAATGAGTATTTTCACACCGCCAGGTTTCAATACAGGGGTAGCCTACTATAAATATGCTATATATGTCTTGTAAGCTGCTGGAAATTCAAATTCCTTGCGGGAGTCATCCCAAAAGGAAAAAAAGTCTAATTCTATACCTATAATAGATGATGATCCTAACCTGAGCTAAGCACATCAGGTAACTCAACCTTCTGGGAAACACATTTCCATTTCTTTTAAAACAATTTCTTTCAACACACAAGTCACATAGATGACCCTTTCTAGACATGTTTTTTTCCTTTTTCTATTTCTTCTTTTCTTTTTTTGTTTCTTCTTGTTTTTATATACTAAATGTTACTATCCTATGTCTTTTTTTTTACTGTAACTCCAACCTGCCTATTGGACTGCAGATGGAAATTAGCCCTCGGGCTACAATCTGGCACATATACGTGTACTGTTGTGCATGTTCATCAATGTGCATAGTCCTGTATTAATAAAATAAATAAATAAATAAATAAATAAATAAACATCCTAGTGTGGCTTTGTTAAGATGAATTTCTGTCTAAATAAATATAAAGCAAAACATGCAGCTCCTAACTGCGACTACGTCTGTTAAAACAGACATTTTAATTTGAAATTAGGACACAGAGAGGAAACTGTAGGAATAATTCACATCGCTATAATTCTCTTGTAACTTCCAGTACCATAAATGTTGTTTTTTTTGCAGGTTTTTGTAAACATCAACAGCTGGCTGGGAACAAACTTGGATCCACGCTGTTTCCTAGCAACACAATACTGGTAAAATGTTTTATATGGGGGTGCAGGTGGTCTGGGGTTGTGGTTTCAAAGCATCCACAGTACAGCGGCCTCACACACCAACCTGCCACACAGTACGCTGGGTATACACAGGCTTATCAACTGTAGCTATGGAGCCATTGCTATAGCAACAGGCTCCTCCACAAAGGGCTAGGACCTGCGGCGTTTCAGATGCTGCTGCAGGATCTAAAGCACACACAAAACATGATGAGAGACACACACACAGTCACACACAGTCACACACAGTCTCACACAGTCTCACACAGTCACACACAGTCACACACA
>NC_045738.1:18912773-18914282 GCF_008692095.1 Etheostoma spectabile | reverse complement strand
GTCACACACAGTCACACACAGTCACAAACAGTCACACACAGTCACACACACACACACGTTGCAATACAGCAAACTGAAACCCATGTTACATGTGATACACAAATGGTGCTTTTATGGTCTGAGTTTGGAATTATATTTTTAGGTATGAACATCTTTGCTCTTTTGCAGACGGACTAACACTGAGAGATTGGTCAGTTTCTCTAACTGTGGGAAACACCTTATTACATTAGATTAATATTGAGCCCACAGGACACTTTTAAATCGCAGAACCAATCAGAGAAATAGGTGGTCATTCAAAAGTCAGATGCTCCCAGTGTTGTTCTCTCTCTCTACAACTAATATTCCAATAAATTAGACATGTACTTATCTTTTCCCTTTCAATCACTTTCTGTAAATTAATGCATGTTCGGTTCAAGGAGGTTTTATTGGATCTTGAACTGGTGACAACCCCTAATTTATGCAAAGCCATTGACTGACATTAGTGGCTCTTTATTAAGGATCTGAAGTGATCAACAATTCATCCAGAATCATCTAAAATGGTAGCCCATCCATTAGTTGTTGAGATATATCACTTTTGACTGAATGAACTAACATTTCTGTCCCATGAGCAGCTTCAAAAGAAGAAGCAGCAGGTGAGGAATAAAGGAATCTGTCACAGATGGTAAAAAGCAGAGGGAAGCAAGAGATATAGAAATAAATAAATAAAAGAGTCACAGGGAACGGTTGAGCTGTAGAGTGTAAGCTTATCAGTGGTGGCAGATTCAGCGCAGATGTGGGAAGCCTGAGGGGGCGACGGCCATGTTAATTATGAAACATTCTGGGGAAGCAATGTGCACGCACACACACACACGGCTACTAGAAGACCGCTAAACAGCGAAACCACCACACCAAACACGCATCTTCTCCCTTCCTAACAGGCCTCCCAAGCCGGGGGAAAAAATCCCACGGCTTAGGATTTTTGTACTTGTAGCGAATTGGATGTAGACAGAAAGTCACGTAACGGCCTAAGATGAAATTTGCAGCATCAATCTAAAATCTCACCACGGTTCACTCTGCAACCAGTGACTCCGTACAACATACTCTACCTCTATAAATGACAAAAAAAAAAAGAAACTTCCTGGGGAAGCAGCACCAGCCACACACCCACACCCACACACACAGCCCACACACACACACGCCACGACACCACACAGCCCACACACACACACACACACACACACACACACACACACACACACACACACACAGGTTAACATGTGGTATAAGGACCAACTTTAAAATAGTCACTGTACCAGAACAAGTTGTATTTCGATATTTGTATGAGTGGTTCCAGCTGTATATTAACCCTTGTGTTGTCTTCCCGTCAACCATGAAACACTATTATCACTTTTTCAATGTTGTGGGTGCTTTTTTGATGTTTTTTCCAACGTTATTGTATATTTCTAATGTTGACATTTTCAGCGCTTATTTTGAAGGCCCATTTGTTGTGATTAAAAAACTGAAAACGGG
>NC_045738.1:18911420-18912763 GCF_008692095.1 Etheostoma spectabile | reverse complement strand
CCCGAGGACAACATGAGGGTTAAAGAAAGAGATTTGCTTTGTTCATTTATTCACACTCTAAACCAGCTGGGGGCTGCATGATGAAGAAATCAAAAGGATGGATGCAACTGAGGGAATGGGCAATGACCAGAACGACTGAGCAAACACAGCTGGGGAAATTAAGAATTAAACGGTTGTTTACCATCTCTAATGTCAACAAAATTATGAAAAACAAAGAATATATAAATTATCTTCATCTAATGTTCATCTAGTGTGCTAAACATTGTCAGCTGCAAACCCGCACAGACTGCAAAATATGAAGTATGTTGTTGAATTGCAAATGCATTCTGTTTGTTAGAAATTGATCCACATTTCTGTGCACAGTAATAATGAGATCTCAAGGTGAACCCACAGTCACGTCTTGTGAAATGCATGAAATCCTACCATGAAGTTTCATGAAGCTTTGTTCACCCCTGGAAAGTCACTCAGTCCGGTGGAAGAAGACTTGACATCCAGACTTCCTTAATTAGCAAAAGACTGACGCGAGAGCAAATCTCAACAAACATGTTACTCTCCGCTGTCAGCCTCATTCGTTTGAATTTTACAGGAAGAGAATATGAAATTCACACCTAAACATGGAGACATTTGACGTCAGCATCGCCGCAGACTGCTAAGAGACAGGTCGTCTTGGAACTGAAAGGTCACTGTTTGAGCCTGTGTGTCAAGTTAAAATGCCCATGTGTAAACACTTGACCCCTTCTTCCTCACGCCCTGTCAGATATTCTCAGCAAGAGCGTCAGCAAAATGCAAATAGGTCTTTTTTTCCCCCTTTGGCAGGCAGTTGGTCTGTGTTCAGTCATCTGTCCAGAGCAGCTCAGAGGTTTGAGAGCTGGACTTGATGGTTGCCCGTTGGAAGCTGTACTCCTAATCTCTGCAATCAGACTCCTTTGACAGATTTTACCTCCCAGAACATGAGATAAGCTGGTCTACCAGTGCCTCAATTAGTTAGCTTGTTGGTTTTAAAGGAACGCTCCGACTTATAAGGACTTTAGCTTATTCATCATATCCCCCAGAGTTAGATAAATCCATACATACCCTTCTCATCTCCGTGCGTGTCATAGCTCTGTCAGGCGCACCCACCGCTAGCTTAGCTTAGCACAGATGCTGGAGGTAACTGACTCCAACTAGCCTACTGCTCCAATAAGTGACAAAATAACACCAACATGTTCCTATTTACATGTTGTATAGTACAGTTTGCATAGTGTACAAATAAGGTCACATAAGACACAGCCATCTTCTGACCGTATACAAACTGGGAACTATATTCTCAGAAGCCGAAGCACTGCAACTTCTGCTACTTGGGC
>NC_045738.1:18910050-18911410 GCF_008692095.1 Etheostoma spectabile | reverse complement strand
GCTAGCAGCACACGAGAAGCCCCGTGGTGAGGAGCAGAGTTACAACGCTGCTTTTCAGACGTAGCGCTAATCACTCCGCCCAAGTAGCACTTCTTTGGCTTCTGAGAACATAGTTCCGTTCAGTTCCGCTAAAGTCCTAAGAAATCGACGTGTTCCTTTAAAATGGGTAGGAACTGACAAAACCAAAAGACACACTAATCAATCGAGGCAGTGGGGGACCAGCAACTCATCTGCGAGGTAAAAGGACTATTTTTGTCAACAGAGTCTAGTGGCTTAGACAAGAACATAGATAACAACTTCAGGGTTGTTTGACGGCAAGGTAAAGCTGTGAAAATATTCTTAGTGTAGTTTACACTAACTGATATAGGCTTTTTAAGGTCAGTCTTTTTTAGGTGTCTAAAATACTTTTAGCTGCTGCCCCCGTCAACAGCAGGACACCGATTAGCTTCTGTGCCGGTACTCCTGTCTGCTTGGTGGAAAACTAGACTACCTCATACAACCAGACTTCTAAAATTCAGATCTATCCCTTCGAGGCATAAGCTTTGAACCCATATGGTGGACTTGGTAAAGGGTGTGTGCAACTGGTTTGGGAAGTTCAAAATCCAGCATCCAGGGATCAGCAACTAAACAAGGTTAGCTTCAGGCCTCACGTGAAAATTTAACTATATTGAACCTTCACAAAACATGATCAAAAATAAATACACTTTCCCAGACCCTACCCCCTCTCCCAGTCCCAGGGAGTAATCGCCCTCTGGCCCCTCATCCCTCTCAATAACATCCTCATGGTCAATCTGCTGGATAGAGAAATCCCCCCCTCTCGCCAGATTACAGAGCCGGCCGGGATTATGTTTTAAACAGCGGCATCCATTCTTATAGGTACACTTGCAAAACATTGGGCAACGCTGAGGATGGTAGACGTAGGGGTCGGCCAAGGATACTTAGCGCAGCAGATGAAAAACACATCAAGCTTACTTCCCTTTGAAATAGATGTCCAGCAGTGACATCAGCTCAGAACCGGCAGAAACCAGTGGGACTCATCTCCTGTCAGGAGAAGTCTGGCCTGAAGTGGTCTTCATGGAAGAGTTCCAGCCAAAAAGCCGTACCTCCGACATGGAAACAAGGCCAAGTGATTCAACTATGCACAAAAACATAGGAACTGGGGTGCAGAAAAATGGCAGCAGGTGCTCTGAACTGATGAGTACATATTTGAAATATTTGGCTGTGGCTGAGGTAGTTTGTTTGCCAAGGAGCTGGATAGCGCTACAATAATGAGTTTCTGCAGGCGACTGTGAAGCATGGGGGAGGTTCCTTGTGGGTTTGGGGCTACATTTCTGCAAATGGAGTTGGAGATTTGGTCAGG
>NC_045738.1:18909223-18910040 GCF_008692095.1 Etheostoma spectabile | reverse complement strand
TCCTCAACGCTGAGAAATACAGGCAGATACTTACCCATCATGCAATACCATCAGGGAGGCGTACGATTGGCCCTAAACATACAGCCATGGCCATTAAGAAATATCTTCAGCGTAAAGAGGAACAAGAAGTCCTGGAAGTGGTGGCATGCCCCCCACAGAGCCCTGATCTCAACATCATCGAGTGTGTCTGGGACTACATGGAGAGACAGAAGGATTTGATGAAGCCTACACCCACAGAAGATCCGGGGTTAGTTCTTCAAGATGTCTGGAACAACCTACCGGCCGAGTTCCTTCAAAAACTGTGTGCAAGTGTACCGAGAAGAACTGACGCTGTCTGGAAGGCAAAGGGTGGTCACACACACCTCTTCTTCTGCATTCTTAGTTTACAGCATTTTGTCATACCTGCCTAAGACTTTTGCACAGTACTAGGTGTGTGTGTGTGTATTTTTTATTTTTTTTTAAACAAGAATGAATTGCACACTTCCACAACAGCTTGATAAGCCTGTGATGTCACAATAGTTTACACACTGTAAATGCATTACGTGCCTTGTAGCAGCGCCCTAATCCCAACACAAAGGCAAGAGGAACACATACAGATAACCCAGTTTCTCCTGGAGCTGCAATTATAGAAACAGACAATATCATGAAATACATTTGTCTTCAGATTCTATATCCATCAATCACCAGTTTACTGGATACACCGGTTTTCTTTTGGCAGGCCATTTTAAAACTTGTTTTTTGGTAAAATATTGGTTAAGTTGATCATTTCACACCAACAGTACTTTAAATGAAACCATCTGAGACTATGAGGGGGGGG
>NC_045738.1:18908349-18909213 GCF_008692095.1 Etheostoma spectabile | reverse complement strand
GGGGGGGGGGTTGTTTGTTGTAGATTCTAACAACTCAGACATTACTCCTAAACTAGAAAATTGCTTTCTCTCTTTTATTACCAAGCGGTCACAACTTTTTGTCACAAGCGACAGTAAAACACCTTTTCTGGCAGTGTAAAACATGGTTGTATGTGTATATTTTGCATTTATAGCTTCTGGTCCACGTGGAATTTTGTTACGCACAGTTGTACATTCATTTCTGCCGTTTTTTGTACCATGAGCGCAGTAGAAACACACACCTGTCTCAAAGTAGCACTGTGCAGTCAGGTTTTTGAACACGCAGTGTGAACTGAAATGACTTTTCAGGTAACTGGATCGGCTTTTAAAGCACATCCCCCCCCATCCCACCCAAACCCCACGAGGATATTTCCCACCTGAGCTTGTTGGATTCATGCTGGCTTATGACAATCACGTTGTGTAAAGAAGTAGCGAGGAAAATTAAAAAAAAGAAGAGATATTGGGACATCAACCTCATACAAAACAGTTTATTCGACAGTGTCTAGGTCCAAGTACCAACAGACCCCATACAAAAGAAAAAACAAAATGCTACAAACTTTCAAATAACATAACTTCCATCTACACAAAACGTCTTCTTAAAAATACATACCATCAACACAAAAGTATTGATTAAAGATAATATATGTAAATGGGATTCCCGTCATATTTAAGTGATATTACATTACAAGCCTGTAAGGATGTTGAGTGGGAAAGGAGGGCGCGGTGAATGAGAGCGAGAGTGATCGACTGTACGTGTGTGTGTGTGTTTTCTTCTTCCATCAGACTGGTAGACGAGGGCAACAATCAGTGATGAAGCAGTCACGTGGGCAGGAAAAAAAAAAAAAA
>NC_045738.1:18902017-18908339 GCF_008692095.1 Etheostoma spectabile | reverse complement strand
ATAAAAAGAAAGGAAATGGGAACGAGAGGTAGCGAAGGGGTGCGCAGAGAGGTAGCAGATAGCAAGAGGAAGATTTCTAGAAGAGGTAGCTAGCGGATGGACGAGGAAGAGGTAGCAGAGTGTGCTAGCGAAGGGGGAGAGGAGTAATTTGAGTTAAAACTTCACATTAAAAAACAACATTTGAGCTTATTATCAACCTGTGTGTCGACTGAAGAGCGATGCCGCGCGCCACATCCGTTCAGAGTCTGAGGAAATGAGCAGGAGGGTAAAGCCACTCAAGTTTGGCTAAGTCATTTTCCTATTGTCAGTTTTAGTGTACCTTTATTTCAAGCCAACATGCATGGCAAACAAAGAGTTAAATAGAAAATGTATAAAGCTAATTCATCATTCACTTCTATTCATGTAGGGCTGAAAATCAATTAGTTGGCTAAACTCTCTTGTCCCGTAGACCTTTTTTAGCGGTTCTGAACCTTTTGATTGCACTACATGGTATTCCTCAGCACTTGTCATGGAATTGTATGTGCTCATTTTAGGGATTTCCACGGCAACTGGGCCACCTCATCTGCAGAGGAAGATTGTAATACGACCAAAAGCTGCTCAACAGCTGCAAATGGATCTTTGGGCGAGTTTGTTGAGTCAACTGTGGATTCCGATGTTGAGAATAAACTTTCAATCTAAACTCTTAAGCCAAAAGAAACAATGGGATTTTGAACATCTAAAACATAACAACCGCTGAGGAATATTGTTTGACACAATAGTAAGAATGAGAATGCTTCTTGGCAGGGGTCAAGAATGAACTTTCTATCACATTAATCAATTAGTCAACAGGAAATCTAGGTAATCGATTACCAAGCAAAAGTACCAAATATCTGCAGAGTACAGCTTTAAATCTCAGGATTAAACAATGAATTGGGCAGGTTATTTCAGTCAATAAAATGTCAGGAAAACTCCTGAAGATCAAGGTGTCTATTTTATGTCTTCAGATATTCAATTAATCATCTTACAAGACAAAGAAAATCACCAAACAATTCACATCGGAAAAGCTGGAACCACAGAGTGTTTAGTTATTTTTACTTGAAAAATGACAAATTACAAAATAGGTCTCAATTCATTTCCTGTGGATTGACTAATTGATTGCCTATAATTTCAGCTCTATAAATAAATGCTTGGTGGTTGTTCCCCTTTCTTTACGCAGCTTTTTATGTACTACAACACCACAAACCTCAAACTGAAATCATGATTGCTTCTCGTCAGTAGCGCCGTATTTCTCAGTGTGCCGACCACAAATAGGTTGATACACAGGAGTGAAGATATTGCTTTAGTTTTCCCATGACTGGTGACCATAAAAGCAAAAAATGTTTTTATGTGTGAGGCGGGGCTAGCGAGGTAGGCAGCACTAGGCGTGAGCAGAGGAGGAGGAGGGTGGCGGGGTTTATTCGCTACAGTATCAGCACCTAAAGACGTCTAGAAGCCCACCGCGCTGAGGAAGAGCGTCATTCGTGTTCTGATGTTTCAGTCGAGCCGCATCACAGCGTCTCCCTCTCTGGAAAGGCTGTAGGAGGGTCAGCAGGAGATTATATGTATATGCGTGTGTTCATGTATCTGTGTGTGGTTGTCCAGTGCGTTGGGGGCAGGGTCTGGCCAAGTCAGTGTGTGCATGCAGCCTCCAGTGTGAGCCTCAGCTTAGCTTACATTTCTATCTGTGTGTGTGTGTGTTACAGTACAGCTGTTAGTGTGGGGCAGAGGGAACGATTGTGTGTTTAGCCATCTGTCCTCTAATGGTCTACCTGAGCCTCAACTTGTGTCTCGCAAGTTATCAGATCTGAGACTTTTGTTTTAATGTTTAAAAGATACGTCTGGTGATATAGTACATCCTTACGGTCAACAAATCCAGTCAAGGAACCAAAACCAATAGGAGTATGCACGCACATCCAAACCAAGGACAACAGGTGCTGAGCCAAAAGTAACAGAAATAAATAGCTCTCACACTGCAGGGCTCCAATGATCCATGTTATAACTGCACCTAGGTTGTGATGTGTTGAGCAATACTGCTTTTCATCAGAACCAGAACCAACCATGGATTGGTTCCTCTGTGCCATAGAACTCCGTTGTTGTCCAAAAGCTATTTAAACACATCAGTGGGTCAGATTTTTGCACTGGCTGACGTGTTCCTTGTTTCCCACAAACACATTTATTTTGAATAAATTCAACATTAGAGCAACAACTGTTGATTAATCCACTGCTAAAAATAGTCCCCAACAAAAGGCTTTGTTTACTCCCGTCTGAGGAGCATTTGCTAAAATCAGTGGAACCAACGGGCTTGGGTTGAGAAAGTAATCAGAGTCAGACTAAAGCATTGTTGGTTTTGGTCTTTTCATTGGATTTGTTGACAAAACCAATCACAAAAAGCCAAAAAGTACACAAAGATTCACCTTTAAACTCCATTTTGTTGTGGTAAAACTTTCCAGTTGCCATCTTTGTTTGGGTTGGAATGGAAACGGAGACGTATCTTGTCAAACAAATTAAAAACTACTTCTTTGTGGCGGCAAGACAGAGAACCTTCAAAAACTATAAACAAGTCTTAAAAAAAACATGTCAAATTTTGTTTTGTTTTTTATCCAAAAACCGGCCTTATTTGTCCAACTTGTACTTTTTTCGACCAAAGATCTCACGTCTGTATCTAAACTCATTATTGCAAAAGTCTCAAATGGAAAAGCAAAGATTACACAAGAGGCACAAACTTTGGTCAGAGGTGGCAGACGCGTGAAGGGCCATGAAACACACAATTTGACAGACACACACACCCACACACAGAACTACAGTGTATCATTTAAAGCGGGGCGAGAGGTAGATACTCAACAAGACAAGAGCAGGATGGGTCCCCTCTGTGTGTGTGTGTGTGTGTGTGTGTGTGTGTGTGTGTGTGTGTGTGTGTGTGTGTGTGTGTGTTGATTTAATCTAATCATCATAACTGAATAACTGCTGAGCCTAGTGTGTGTGTGTGTGTGTGTGTGTTATAACTGAGGATGCTCAGCACACACTCACACCGCTTCATGTCTGACCGGCCTTCTGCTCTCACTATCTCCCCCTAGGGTTTGGCTTGCAAAAAGAGGCACCAGACATAAGGAGGTGTGTGTTTTACGGAGAGATGGGAGGGGGATTTGAGTGTCATTAAAACAGCATTGAAAAGAGAAAAACGTTTTTTTAATTGTTCTCTCTGGTTTTGTTTCCGATACACAGTCCATTCTCTCCAACCTCCATCTGGCCCAACAGAGCAGAAAACAGTGTTTGTTACTAGGACGACCCTTGCGCTGTGCCCTGAGAGGAAATCTAGATTGTGTGTGTGTGTGTGTGTGTGTGTGTGTGTGTGTGTGTGTGTGTGTGTGAATAATTGGGTTACCCTTGCCACTGAGAGACCCTGAGTGTGTATGTGTGTGTGTGACCTGTGATAAAGTTGATGGTAGTTTTAAGTGTTGAGGGAAATATACCGAGCCAGTAGCAAAGGCCATCAAAAAGGGGTTTAGAGATAGATAGTTTTTTGTGTGTGTGTGTTTTGCGTAGGTGTGTGTTTGTGTGAATGTAGGTCTTAGTTTTCAGCCACTCGGCCACTTGCAGGCGCAGGAGGACCCACAGGAACTTGAGGTACCGCTTCAGGCTGTGCAGGTTGTGGGCCAGGGTCTAGAAGAAGGAAATATGCTGGTTTTTAGACCACAAAAAGAAGTGCTTTACGGGGATAGGGAAACTTCATGGTGGCATGACAGTGGTTTCCAACCTGGTGGTCTAGAGCCTGGACTGTTGGGTAAATCTCAAGGGTATTTTTATTTTTGTTAAACAAGTTAAAATGATCATTGGAAGCAGCTTTTTAATTTCTGAAGAAAAAGAGCAAAGTAACACCCATCTGACCAACCAAAGTTTTCCATTTTTATATTCTTGGATTAGCATTAACAGAGGTTTTCCAGCACTTTTGTGTTGATGCTTTGGTTTAGGATAGGGTAACTCCCTATTGATCATTCTTAAAAGTATATATCAGCTAATCACAACTACAACACAGGTACAAACACATTATTCAAAAAAAATGTATTAAAAAACAAAGGCTTTATTTGAAAAGCTGTCATGCTGCAGCCTGATTTCAGTTGCTGATTGGTATGTGATGTGATGCTAATAAGCAGCAATGACACAAACGTTTAGCTGCAGCTGGCACTTAAATACCAGCTGTCAGCGTTTGGGTTGCTGTGATATTTAGATTCCCAGAAAGAATTTTTTTTTCAGAAGTTGCTGTGGTGTAAATACTGGGCTCTAAAACACCCATAAAGTGTAGTGGTTTTGGTGAATTAAATAGTAGACACATCCCGATTAAAGCCTTTAAATCCGATGTACACAGACATAATCTATTTACAGTATGTAAAAACACACAATACAAACATGATGTGGCAGAAGGAGATCTGTACTCACACATGCCGTTGGGTGCTCCAGGGTGACGTGGGGGCATCATAGGAGGCATGCCGCCAGGAGGGGGAGCGGCAGAGGGGGGGCCAGGCATCATACGTCCCGGTATGGGCTGGCCTGGTCCCATTGGTCCTGCAGTGCAGAAAATCAGGTCAAATCAGACAAAATTCTTACGGATCCAAAACATGAATTACAGGTTCAAAAAAACACTAATATGCCCATGTATATATTGAAAGGGTTTTTGTTTGGTGCAATTGTTTCCGCTCTCCATACTGGCCACAAAGAAATCCCCTCGTGAAACTGTTTTTAAAAGGAAGGGACGAAGGACAAAATCCACAGTCCTCTGGGTCTGTGTACCTTAAGCTTAAAGGGGAAGTATGCAGTTTTTTTTAAGCTTAATTTACCTTAACTGAACAGCTTCGGAGTTATTGGAATAGTTATGACTTTTTTGAGTTGAATGGTGGTCGTCTTACTTGCTCATAGCGCCTGTGAGCGGAAAAACCACCCATGCAACTTTGGGCTGGCCTCAGCATCAGGAAGTTTCACATAATATCAGCAAAAAGCGAACAGCAAAAAACTGCATAGTGCCCCTTTAAATGAAGTGGCAGAAGTCTAAGTAGGTTTCTTCCAAGGTTAGTCATTCTTTGTGTTACTACCCCTTTACTGCCTGAGGCTCAGCAAGGTGACACTTTACAGGAAAGCACAAAATAGGAGTTTTAGAAGTGCAACTTTAGAAGATATCCACTTAATTTGTCTAACTCAAGATTGCTGAACTTCAGATGTATTTCATACTGTTTTTACACACATTAAGGACTGTGGATGTTGTTCACCATGTCTTACATTACGCTTAAAGAAGGGAACTCTTCACGGCCAGTATGGACCACAAGAACAATTACCACCTCTACTCGCCATGTGTTTCTGTCTCTCACCTGTCGGTCCTGGGTGGTGAGGGGCCATGGGGTGGTGACCCATTGGAGGGTAGCCTGGGTGCATGGCAGCACCGGGTGGAGGCCCTCCGTGGTAGGGCACTGGAGCACCGTGGTGCGGCGGTGGCCCTCCAGGGTGCATGCCTGATGGAGGGGGCCCAGAGTGGGGTCCAGATCCAGGAGCCTGCCCCTGTCCTTGAGCCTGAGCAGCAGCGGCAGCCGCAGCGGCTTGCTGCTCCATCTGCTGCCTCGCCTTCATCTCGGCATATTTGAGCTGCTCCATGTGGAACGCCTGTCGCTCAGTGAGCAGCTGCTGTCGCTGCAGCTCCAACTGCAAAGAAGAGATGGGAGGAAATGCCAAGAAAAATGATTAGATGAAGAGATTTGTTAAATATGATTAAGTTATGAGAATGATATTCAGCTTCCAACTAATGGCTGGTGTGTAAATCTAGTTTTTGAAATTGAAAAATTTGCCTCAAGGGGATTTACAATCTGCAGAGCAAACAACACTCTCCATCCTTAGACCCTTGAATCAGAAAATAAAAACTAAGGAAACAAATGTAAGAAACCCCAGAAAGTGCAACACACAGACAAAAGATGTCCTGTGTACAGAATTAGCAACATAATAAAATATAGTTTAACAGATAACAGATGATAAAATGATAGATGAATTGTAAACATTAATGAGGTGAGGGACAGGGTGTTATATAACGGTGAATCTCTGGAACACTATGAGTCCATGAAAGGGGCCCTGGGTGTCCTCAGCAATTTTAAAGTTTAATTAGACCATTACCATCATTTCACTTTTTAAAAAGGTTAGTATAACAGACTGTAAAATAATGTTTGAGAGGTTCTCTCTGTTGTCTTCAATGCTCTCACAAAGTGGACATATACAAAAAAAGTACAGTTATGTGTGTTTAAAAAAAGTATGTATATATATATATATATAT
>NC_045738.1:18901145-18902007 GCF_008692095.1 Etheostoma spectabile | reverse complement strand
TATATATATATATATATATATATATATTATTTCTGAGAACTGCTTCACATCTGTGTTGCATGGAGCGACCAACTTCTGGCACCTGTGAACAGGTATTCCAGCTAGAGCTGGGCAATATATCAATGTTATATTGATATTGTGATATGAGACTAGATATCGTCCAAGAGTTTGGATATTGTAATATTGTAATATGGCATAAGTGTTGTCTTTTCCTGGTTTTAAAGGCTGCATTGCAGTTAAGTGGTGTCATGTTCTGAACTTACCAGACTGTTCTATTATTTGCCTTTACTCACTTAGTCATTATATCCATATTACTAATGATTATTTATCAAAAACCTACCAAAGAATATGATTATGAGGTTAGTGATGTTGGACTGCTACTATTTTAAATGCAACTGTATCTGCATGGCTAGATTCAACAAGGGCTAAGTTTGGGTGAACTGAGCAGGTTAAAAAACGCTTACATGTTTTTATAAAGATTCTCTTTTTGGCTTTAGTTAGCTCAACGACAATATCCTGCATGAGGACGAGAGCAGAACAAATGTACAATTCATTGGTTGCTTGCAGGTCTGTAGAGGCGATGGTGCATGAACAGGCCTGTGAAGACTCGGTGTAAAACTGTTTTGTGCCTCGTTGTGTGGATCTTTGTTTGGTGTTTGTTTGGTGTTTTACAGCTCATAGCAGCAGCAGAGGTTTGATTTCTCTCCAGTCTTTGGAAAGCTTATGTAAACCACACTTCTTTCATGCAATATTTACAGCTGTGAAACTGGGAAAACAGTTTTACACTCTCACAGGCGTCTCCAGGGATAGTCCAGCAACCGACCGACCGACCGACCGACGGACCGACGGACCGACGGACCGA
>NC_045738.1:18900928-18901135 GCF_008692095.1 Etheostoma spectabile | reverse complement strand
GACAGACAGACAGACAGACAGACAGACAGACAGACAGACAGACAGACAGAGCTGAGGGCTATTCAATGGCACTGAATGATATTGTGTTTTAGCATCAACATCGCAATGTGCGCGATAGTCACATCGCAGGACGTTGCGAGGTTGACGCTAATCCTTTTTTGCTGCTTGATAAAAAAGTAAACTTTCCCCGTTCTCCTTTTACATGAT
>NC_045738.1:18877523-18900918 GCF_008692095.1 Etheostoma spectabile | reverse complement strand
ACCGGCCGACCCTTCCCCTTTAAGACAGGTAGCCATGTGGCCAATGTGTGTAATGAACGTTAGTCCGACGGGGTTTGCTATGGGAAGTGAGGCTCTCCGTGTGTAGAAAAGTACCGCAGGCAGCAGCTGCCGCTGACAGTGATGTGCGTAGTTTGATGGGTAGTCAGTGAAGCTACAGTAGTCAATTTTTTATGTTTGCTGCAAATAAGAACTAAATCACCCAATTAATGCAACATAATCCCAACGTCTCCCGTCCATTTCCCCCCGCAGAAAGCTGCTACCAGCCAGGCTAAAGCTAAAATAGTTAGCCTAAAGAAACAAGGGGTCCATCCCAACTAACGTTATGTTTCAGAGCTGCAACACTGGAAACGTAACACTACTCTACAACAGAAGTCTGTGTTTGATCTAACATAATTTACACTGATTTAATGTTTCTTGGATACACAGAGTTGTTGCTAGTGTGCGTGACATGCAGGTCTGATCAATTTATCAAACAAGCTGGCCCCACTAGTTGACAAATACCTGAAATTTAGCCACGTTAGCCTGGATTGATAGTATTATATGAATACAATAGTGTCATGCTAGTCAACCAGCGTATTTCTACCTAATTTCCCTTTTCAAAAATCACTTCAGAAGAGCAGTCACAGCGCTTACTTCCTCTGAGGTTTGTAAAGCATTAAAGAAGGGTTCAAATTAGAAAATATCCTTTTTCATTTTTATATTCAATGTAGATGCACTCCTCTACAAAATTACTGCGGTAGTTGAGGATGATTTATTATTTCCAAATAGAGTTATTTATGGGCAAATAATAAAAAAAGTGGACCAATTCAAATATCTGGGTGTCACCGTTGATCCAACTCTCAGCTTTAAAAACATCTCAAAAATCTGGGCAACACACTGAAATTAAATACGAAACTATACGCAATGATTCTTCCACATTTTTTTTTTTTATATTGTATTTCAAGTTGGTCTCAGGAATGTAAAACAGCTCTTAGGCCACTTGACTCATTATGTAAAAGATTCATGACAAAAAGCTAAGTCATTACCACCACTGTCTTATTCTCATTAAGTATGCCGTGCTAAATCTTTAAAATGTCATATTTCACTCGAATGTTTGAAAAAAATTTTTTACACTTTGCTCTGAAAAAGCAACACTGGTAACTAAATCAGCCACAGGGGGCAAATGTAGCCATCCACAACGCAAAACAACATTTGGGAGGACATCATTCTCCTTTGAGGCTATAAATCAGTGGAATACTCTTCCTACAGAGCGAATTTAGATGCACTAACTTGCACTCATTTACACGCTTAGCAAAGCATTGGTTGTTAACTCCGCAGACTTGCTCCAGCTAGTAAATTCATGGGCTACATTACTGTGTGTTTCTGGGATGGGATACAATAATGTCTGTAGATCTTTATGACTTCATTTATCTGTGTTGTTTATGTTGAACTGTAAATACTTTGTATTTTAATATGCCACCTACCTGCCCAGGGACTACGGGCGGAAATTAGCAATTTGCTACAACCTGGCACAAGACATCTATTAATGTTTTTTGTGCAGTGTCCCTGTTCAATTAAATACATTACAGTTTAGTTTAATACTTTGCAAACAAAACAGTGACTGACTCCAAAGTTATTTATTAATGTGAGCAGCTTAGAACCTCATTAGGATCCTAGAGGACTGAATAAAGCCTACATTTGAGAAAAACATCAGGAGGCTGGTTTTACTGAGGTAATCAAAATTTAAACAGGCAATATTTAGGCAAGTTTCACAGCAACAGAACTTGCAGAGGTTTCCCCAAGTATGTGTACATTAAACAGTAACAAACAGGTACCAAAAGGGTGTCGTTTCAACCTCATAAAATATTAATATTTGTGCAACCTGTCAAGGAAAATAAATGACCCATCAAACATGGTTTAAACTGAGAACTGTAATGGGGCCTTTTCTCAAAAGTGCTGCTTGCTTGTTTTAAAATTGTTTTACAGCTATTCACTAGTTTTCATTTCACCAGTGATGCAGCAGGTGTGGTTACATGACACAAACTAGATGAAAACATACTTTAAGGGATGTATAACAACTAAGGGTGCTAGAAAACACATTAGCTAAAAACAGATGTAGCTCACTATTTTAAACCAGCAAGTAATTGTGACGATGTATAAGCCATAACATATAGAATTGGTGGTATTTTGGCCCTGCTAGTTTGAACTGTGATCTATGTTGGGTACAAATAGCCGGTTCTATTTCAGATCATGTTAGCAAAACACTTGAACACATTAATCTGTCTTCTGCCTTTTTGTCTATGGTGATTATAGATTTTTCCCCCACTGGTTTTAGTTATGTACATAGTTAAACGTATTTACGCTTTGGTGAGTGGGTATGACTTCAGCCTGCAGGATGAGCCTCTTAACAGATCAACTTCAACATTAATAACCATAGCTGAAAGCCCTTCCTGAGCGTGTAGAGATGAGTGAAAATGTTCATGTTGAAACTAATGCAGATTTTCAAGGTCAATGCTTGCCAATAGCATTCACATCTAATCTCAACTTCAACGCTCACAAAGAACAGCTTTTTTCTGACTTACAGCCTCTTTCTCTCGGTCCATGATGGTCTCGAGCTCCTCAAAGTGCCTCAGCTTGATCTCCAACTTCTTCATCTGGGTCTCCACCAACAGAGCCACCAGGGACTTGATCTTCCTCTCCTCCACGGCTGCCAAGTGCTGAGAGGATTATGTAAGTGGGGAGTCAGACAAATGATGAATATCTGATCAATGCCTAATACCAAGTATAGCTCATTCTGAACACATTTCTTTACATGCTATATTTTGCATATTTTTCTTCCGATACTGTAAAAAGATTTAGTATTCCACGTGCATTCGGATGTGCGGGACACACAAAGGAGGTCAGAACATTAACAATTAGCAGATTGACAGATTTACAGTCCGCCTTTTTCCTTCTGCATTCTTGTCGTAGTAAAACATTGGATTAAAACAAATGACTTACAGCAAAGTTTTCAAAATGACAACTTGTGTGAACATTGCAAAGCTCCGAGTCGCTTAAAGGCGGTGACACACAAACCCTGATTATCGGCCGGACAGTCTGGCGATGTCGGTAACTCAATACTGTTCAGTGTGTTCCGTGCTGTCGTCAGCAGAAGGAGCCGACGGCCTTTATTTTGGCCAATTTGACTTGTTGAATCGGCAGGCGGACCCAATGACCAATCTGACTGGTGGAGTGCAAGCCATTGAATAGCGAATCAGTGCACTTATGTTAAAACACCTGGAATGACGAGCAGGATGAGCGTGACGAACGCCTCTCAAAGTCTGACAAAAATCTTTCAAATTGACCTTTGTCCATTAAAAAAAACAGACTAATTGTATTGCCTATTTCTCGCTTAAAATGATTTCAGGAACACGTTCTCGTAAAATATGAGATCGTATTCCGAACAAGCTGCCAGTCGACTTTGAAATTAGGGAAAAGCCAGACCCAACTGACGCATTTGTCATTTCCAGTTTTCATTGTTTTGGGGTGACAATACACACAGTGGTGCTCATAAGTTCACATGCCCATGCTTAAATTGACTAAAAAAAAAAAAAAAAGAAATCATGTTTTGGAAATGTATATTAATGCCTTAATTAAAAAAAGTTGACATACCCCATGTTAAATTCCCATAGAGGTAGGAGGATTTTTTTTTATTAAAAGGCCAGTTATTTCATGGATCAGGATACTATGCATCCTGATAAAGTTCCCTTGGCCTTTGAAATTAAAATAACCCCCCCCCCCCCACATTATTACATACCCTTCACCATCCATAGAGATTGGCAGGATTTTATTTCAGTTAGTCTATTAGCTGGTTTGATTTGCATTGAGAAATTGTTTTATGGAAAGTGTCCCATGGATTTTACCTCATTTTTTAATGAAGGAATTTAGATAAATTTCCAAAACATGATTTTTCTTTTTTTTAATTCCTCTTTTTAGTCAACTTAAGCATAGGCATGTAAACTTATGAGCACCACTGTATTAGCGCCGCCTGCTGTTACAGAGACATATTATGTCTCGCGCAGAGCATATGCTCAAGTCGGCACCGTGTGTTCCAAGGCACTTTTTGGACCAACGGGGGCTGAATGATTAGTCCGACTGCCTTTCTGCCGACGGTCGGCCGTTGGGCTGGTGTATCAGAGCCCCAAGTGTGTATGCTGTGTCAGCAACCCCCCAAAACTCACCTTGGCCTTGGTGGCAGCAGATGCCAGGGCAGCAGCAGCTGCGGTGGCAATGTTCCCCTCTCCAATGTCATGCTCCAGTTTCTTCCTCTTCTCATCTCCCTCCTCTGTAGCTGCTTTCTCTTCCTTATCCTTCTCCTGTTCTGAGGACGATGTCTCCATAGCCTCCTCTTTGTCTTTGTCTGACAGGGGCAAAGACAGACATTTAACTTCAAACTCAGAAAAAAATGTGTTTTGTGCATTTTAAGCCTTTATTTGACACAAGCTGAAGACAGGAAAGGGGAGAGAGGAGGAATGACATGCAGCAAAGGGCCACAGGTCGGCTTAGAACCCGGGCCCGCTGCGTCGATGAGTAGACCTCTATATATGGGCGCCCTCTCTACCAACTGAGCGCCTGCAAGTACAATATTTTTAACAAATCAGTAGTTAACTTCAAAAGACGACCTCTTCTGTATTACAAGTAAAGCTGAAAGATATAGATGATTAATCATTTATTCAATCCAGAGAAGAAAAAAATTATTTTTTGTTCAATGCAGTTTTCCAAGCAAAAATGACAAACATTCTCTAAATGCAGAATGGATTTGGTGCTTTTTTGTGTCAAATGTCAAAGTAAACCAAATTTGTGTTGTGGACTGTAGGTCGGACACAATAGACAATTTGTAAACTTAGCTTTAGGAAACAGTGATGGGCCATATTTGACTACTTTCTGACATTTTTAAGACCATTTTAATGGGCTCATTGATAAATAATCAGCAGATTCAGTGATAATTAACTGAACAGTTAGTTGCAGCCTTAATTAGGAACTAACTGCTAATGAAATTCCAGTTGTGAGATTGTGAACTTAACATTAACTTATAATTCATTAGGAATTTGGGTGTTACCTGCTGCAGCCGTCTTGGCCTCCCCTCCCTCTTCACTCTCCTCATCGCGCTCCGACGCCTCAGAGCCCTCCTTCTTCACCTTTTCTGTGGCGTCTGTCTTGTCGCTCTTCTCCGCAGACTCGCTAGGCTTCTCTGCCTCGTCCTTTAACTCCGCCTGCAGGATGAGGACACAGACACATAATGATAAGTGGCCTGTGCCAATGCCACCGGAAGTACGTGCCTATGTTTCAAGTCTGATTTTATGATCGGACTTTAGATTCAAACATTATGGGTAACAAAACACAACTTAGAAAAAGCAGTACACAAAAGATGGTATAAATGTAACAAAAGGCCTGGACACAATTTTAAAGAACTAAACAACCCCAACCGGTAATGTACACTACATATTAGGTACATTAACAATATTCCGTACGGGTGACTTTTTTGCTGATCACTAAATAAATAATATCAGGTCATGAATAAAATGTAAACGGGTGTCATCTTCAGTTCCCCCTCTTATTTCCCACCTAGCAAGAGACAACCAGGCCATTTGTTCCTGTGAGATTGCAGTAAGTTTGCTAGTGGGCCTCTAGCTCATGACAAGGAAAGCTCCAGGAATTACTAGAGCAGAATGGTCGTTTCCACTTAATTTATGTCTTACAGCATTACAGGCTGTAAAAAAAAGAGATAACTATAACTATGTAATCACATATGTGCTGAATAAATGCATTAAAATGAGCATTTGTTGTGACACAAAGTGTTTGCATGTCATTCTGAACGCAATGATTATGTTACAGCTATTTAATAAAGGATCAATAATGTGAATTTTACTTACATCTATTTAATATTTTAAGACAGACAAGAACCAGTGAAATCAGGAAATTGGCTCTGTATGGAACACCGTTAAATCTTCCGTACACAGGCAGAAGAGGTACTTTTCTCAAAAACTATTAGTCCAAAAAACATCAATATTTAGACCAATCAATGGATATTTCCCCAGAGAATGAGCACACAAACATGCTTGTCTGGCTCTTAACAACGGAGGAGTACTTGCTGACATTCATAAAGGGTAAAATATGAACGGAACATGTTTTAACGTAGCTGTAGTAAGAGCTGTTAAATGCTGTGATCTTCAGGGCAAATGGAGTAATGGGTTGTTTTGCCCTAACCACTTTTTGGTGGACAATCACTGTGATTTGGACATAGTGTCCTACACTGGTTAATGGATGCTAATGAAGAAGCCCTCAGGTCAGCAGATCAGGGCAATGTTAACATAAAAGACATTCAATTTTACATACAGACGGGGGCCTTTCCAAACCAAACATCAAATGTATATTAGGGCTGGGCAATATATCCATATTATATTGACAATGATATATGAGGCTGGATATCGTTTCAGATTTTGGATATTGTGATATCCTGGTTTCAAAAGCTACATTAAAAGTAAAGTGATGTCCTTTTCTGAACTTACCAGACTTACTAGCGGTTTATTTACCCACATTACTGGTAAAGTGTCCACATTACTGGTGATTATTTATCAAAAATCTAATTGTGTAAAATCAAGTACTCGATTCAACATTCAAATGCAAGGTTTCAGAAAGCATGGGGGGCTTTTTTTTAACTCATTCCAGGCTTTATCAATGCTTGTTAATCAAGCACAGTCCAATGGAATTACAGACCACCCATTCACTTATTGTGGGTTATTGTGACAGGCTCATACTGACATTTGGTCACTGGCAGTGACTTGAGAGAGACTTGATATTTCTTTTATTGTTGTTTTGATATAGGTGTCATAAGTTGTTTTTCATTTATTCCTTTCAAACAACCTGTCAAACAAATGATCCACTTTGCACTATGTTACAATGAAAGCTAAATTAAAAAGATTTAGATTTAAAAAGTCTTTGTGTTAATATTTTGTTAAAGCACCAATTGTCAACCCTACAATATTGCCGTAATATCGACATTGATGCATTTGGTCAAAAACTTTGTGATATCGCCCAGCTCTAACACCAATTATTTCTTTGATATAGGTTGAGTGGCATAGACAGGGTAACAAAAGTCTTAAAGCACTTAGAGATGGACTAATGCTTTGTTGATTTTAGTCTTTAAGTGAGATTTGTTGACATGCTAATTATTGGCAGCTTCATCCATTAACTAGCAGAGGTTTCCATTATACCTATCTTTTACAAATACAACCAATTTTCTAAAAATGCAGGTTTTCCTCAACATGTATGATCCACAAAGATCTATGAAAGGTGGTCTAACCTTATCAGCCTGCTGGGAGTCTGTGTCCGTTTCTATCTTCTCTGCCTCTGGGGTTTCTGAAAGTAAAACAGCATGTCAAACTTAAAATTATCAACATTGTTTATGATTTATATTGTTGTGTAGATGCCTTCATTTTAATTTCAACTGTTTATTTCTTGATGAATTGTTTATGCAGCCAAAAACCAAAAACACAAGCAAGAAACAGGTTGAGATTGCATTTAGGCATGCATAATCAGATAAAGAAAAATTAAAAGAAAAAAAAAATCTATTCGACACTTGAGATACAACTGTAACAGAATGAGGCAGCCCTGACATATTATCCTGTTTGAAATTAAATATCTTTATAAATTCACTGAGGCAAACATCAAAAACTAGTGTTTGAAGGAAGAAACTGAGGACAGGAAATTAAGGTCAAATGCATTTTTAGTGAGCAGTAAAGCGCGTGCGTAACGTGTGTACGAGCGCTTGCAGACATGTGACCGGATGAAGACTTGTGTACGGTTGAGTGTTAAACCATGTCACGGGTGCACTTGAGCGTGCGTTAAGGGTGTGAATATTGATTGTGTGATGCATGTGTTGGTTGAGAGCTTCAGGCCAGGCAGCGCATTTAAGCTCATCGATTGCAACTGTGGCTCAGGAGGGCATTAATTCAGGTACAACAAATGATTGGTGTTGTGTGAGAGAGTTTGTGTGTGTCTGTTAAAATAAAAGCATCGAGCAAAACAGAGTGTAAGGAATAAGCACATGGCAGTGTGATGACCCAGTTTTCTGCTCCCCCCTCCTCCTCTGCCCCATCTGCCACCGCTGTTTTTAATCCACCGGTTGCCACGGCTGTATGCACACACAAATATTTCTGTACAGTTCACCCCCCTGCTGGTAGAAAAGGACATGTGTACGGCCTTCACATGGCAAGACAAACGGGTCATATTGGCCCAATATTCAGACAAAGAAAGACCATCATTTGTATTTAAAGATGGAGAAAAAACAAGGATGTGAGTACAGGACAAAGGGATGACACTGTCCATGTGAACATGTCCTCGCACACACCCCAAAGATGCCTTTCCTTGCTTAAAGGTTTGAATATTATTGCTACAATCTGCTGCCCTCCAGTGGCTACATTCATTACAATACAAAACAACTACCAAATCTGCTGTGAATAAAACCAAATTAGAGGTTATAAAAGCCAACAATTTTTTTAACAAACAATTTTTCTCCTCTGATAGAGAGACCTTAACCAGTCCCTTCAGGACCTGTATCCACACCTTGTCACATGTTACCCACCGGTCTTTTCTGGTTCCTCAGGGGCGGTGCCAGCAATGCCACTGCTCTCCAGACCAAAGGCGGGGTCTACCTTTCCTGTGCTCCTGGCTGCTTCCTGCACCTTCTTCACGTGAGCCTCCACCAACTCAGCCGGCACCTCCTCGCGGACGCGGGAGAACTCCTCTGCAGACAGAGAGGACATTTAATAATTTAAAATCAAAATTGACATCCACATCCAATATCTATCAGTTCCATCCCAGTTTAATTTTTTTATTATCATTTCTTATTATTATAAAACGTTATATTAACTGAAAGCTAGGGGGGGAAAAAAAGGTAAAAGTTGTTGTCCTGATATTTATTGTAAAAAAACGTTTTTAATCATAGTGAAACTTTAGATTCCACATGTGACTCACCTAGGGCTGCCCTGGCAGCAGCAGACGCCACTCTGGGATCGACAACAGAGGCCAGGAAGGCTACTGTGCTCATGACGGGGTTTCCAGACTGGCTGAAGGGTATGGGCTGGTAGGCCAGAGGGCCCAGAGAGGCCTCGGTGCTCTCCATGTATGGATCCTCAATGGGCAGCCGCAAGAAATGCAGGATACACTCGTCCTGGGTGCGTGAACCGATGTGCTCAGACACTTTGTTCCAGTCGTCTTTGAACATCTCCAGGGCCTGGAAGAGGTGAGGGGAGTGAATAGGCAAGTCTTAGTCATAATATCTTGTCAGTGTGCAATATTCATAAATGGTGGACAGAAGAAGAGTGGTAGAAAAAACAAACAGATTAAAGTGTCATAAGGTGGAAAATGATGGGCTGAAGAGAGAGAGGATGAGGAAGGATGCGTGATTCAAATGTAAAAAAAAGAAAAGAGAAATAATTCACAAAGCTAGGAAGGAAGCAAGAAGGGCACTGAGAATGGAGCTAACAAAAGTTAAAAAGTAAGAATATAAGAGTAGTAGGGAAGAGAAAGAGAAGCAAAAAGAAAAAGAGTAATTGATTGGAAAGTGATAAAGGTTAAAGACAAATGACATACAGCAAGTCCAATTTAAGTATTTTTTGTTTGTTTTACATGTTTCTCTAATGTCCTTTGAGCCTCACCTCCAGCAGCAGTAGAGTCTCCTGCTCAGTCCAATCCCTGGTAGAGTTGGCAGCTTTACCCTGAACCAAAAGCAAAATGATCACATAACTCAAGAGAAATAAAATCATAATGTGGTAAAAGGTTGTTAAGAGAGTCGTGTGCCGACCTTGAGATTTTTCTTGTTGTAGAGGTCGCTGCGAAGGCCAAAGTTCTGCAGGTCGATGGCCTTGTCTTTGCCTTTGTCAGCGAAGTTGGGCATTGGCGGTTGAGGGGGAATCTAAAGGGATGAAACACAGCATGTGAGCAACAATGTTTACAGAGTTTTGTTTTAGTCCCTGTAGAGATCTTTATGTCAGTCTTTGTGCATTTTGTAAAGAAAAACTCAACTTCCTCCATTAAAAAAAAAAAAAGAAAAAAAAAAGCTTTCTTCCATCAATCACCCGGCCCTGTATATTTTGGTCTGCCTTACCGGTGGGGGTCTGTGGTTGAGGGGCATGAGGCCAGATGGTGTGTCAGCCAGCACGGTGAAGTGGGGTGTGGGTGGGGGGCCCATGGGCAAGGGGCGACTCTCAGAGTCGACCTGGTAGTTTACCAAACCCCACTGCTCCAAAAACGCATGAACCCTGGACACAAAAGAAAATTAAAGCATATTGCCAATGCAATTAATTTTGTGTCTTTGTGGTGACAAGAACTTCTGATGAGGTATACCGGCCCATCTTAAGAATACGTTCACTTTGGTAAAACATTAAAGCATTCACCTTCCCATTGTTTCTGGAACTTTGTTTGTATGGGAATTGTACAAGAATTAGAGCACAAGCACAATAAAAGGGTATAATCTTTATAATTCAACTTTCCAAAAAGTTTTAAAAAAAAAATATATATATATATATATATATATATATATATATATATTTATTTTTTTTGTACTCATGGCTAAAAAGTGTATAGCAATGGCATGGAGATCAGATTCTCATCTTCTCATTGCTAGATGGGTTTTTGGAAGTTAGCAACTAAATTCCATTTGAAAACAACCCATACAATGTCAGAAAAGGATACAAACTATGTGTGCACAATTCAGAAAATGTCACAATTTAATATTGATTTTTAAGTACAGGATTCAATTCAAAACCGATTCTCAATTAAAAAAACAATTCACAGTATATAAATGTAGTTACTTTTCCCATGTGATAGTATATACGGCATTACAAAAACTAAAATAAATAAGTAAAAAATAAATCAATTAATTATGTGTACTGACTTTTTTGTACACCCCGAGATACAACATATATAAATCTTTGGCAGGCTTATTTCAAATAGATGGAAACATTGCCAATGCCTGTTTCATATATGATATAAACCTATTACCTATTACTGTTGATTAACCACTAGTCCTCTATTAAATAGCTCAAGATTATTTGCATGGCCCTTTAAGTTTGTTTGTGGGACAGGGAAGGAATCTGGAGCTAAGTTTGTGTATGTACTTTTGTATGGGTATTTTGTTCAAATTAGAAAATAGAAGAAAAAAAAATACTTTTCTCACCTCATGATGGCACAGACATCCCCAGTCAAGTTCCTGCGACAGGAGGTGGAGGTGAGGTACTCCTGAGGGTTTAGCCGATAAGTGTCGATCATGAAGTTGCGATAGGCCAGGTATCTGATAAAAAGTCGAGAAGAACCACAAAGAGATGAGCATGTGTCTGGTGGTTTTGCCTCATTCGTAGCCGTGTTTGGATGATGGGTGTGTGTATGAACTCACATCTCTGGAGTTTTGGACTTGTTCTTTCCATTGAAGAACTCAGGCAAGGCTCTTCTCTCAATCTCATGGATGCTAGCAAATAAAAACAAATCCAAGATTTGGTTTAATCAATGGATGAAAAATGGTGGTTCCTTTTTATCCGCCATATGAAAATCTGTTTAACTATTTAAATGTGTAATCTTCTTAAACCTATAGTCATTTTTGATAACAGTGAGAGGCATAATAGTGAGAAACAAGTTTTTCATATTAAGTGCACAAGATATAGCCTAGAAATTGCACCCGAGCAGCAGCAAATGTAATTTGCAGCTAGGGTCAGTCTAGCAACTCTCCTCTGGCTTGGCTATCCTATTGTGTGCATAGGGAATTTGAAAGACAACCGTTTATCTTGCCACTACGATTGATCCCTGCCAATGGTGAGTTCCAAGACCCAACATCTGTGATGTGGATCTGGCTTGTCGGGCTACACAAATACAGTTAGTGGTTTAAATAAAAAAACAAAGATAAGCGTAGCCTTGGTATCCTTCTTAAAATTAAATTCAGCATTATAGCACGATATTTGAGTCAGATTTTGGATTTTACCACAAGAAGAATCTGAAAAATGAGCCTAACATTTGTGTAGTAGTAATGTGTTTATCCTCCTTCCCCAGCTCTTACCAGTTGTAGTCAAACCAAGCACCGTAGCTGGGTATGATGATGTGGTGAGTCTGTTCAGTCACATTGTCCTCGCTAGCGTCCATCAGTCGGTTGATTTCAGCTTTGCTCTGTTCCTCATCATCCTGCAGGAAGAGAAATAGACAGACAGGTCAGCATAATGACTAGAGCTTCTGTACAAACAGTATTATGCCAATGCCAACTTTAAACGTTCACTTTCTCTCTTGACCCCAATGCGTCAGATAACAGATCAGAGAGATCAGATATTAAGTTCAAATACTATCTTTTCTGACAACAATGCTAATGTCAGTATTTTCTCCTTTTGAAATTTGCGTCCCCTGACAACATTTCTGTGTTTTGGCCTGTGTGTTGTTATTAACTGCCAAGTTTGACAGCCAGGGCGGGTTGCCAGATTTACCTATAACAACGTAAACCCAGCGCGCTACAGCTGTGACGTTAGTACAGCCATGAAAGCAGCAAACAAATGAACAGGATAAACAGAGATAGATTCTACCCAACATAAAGAAAATGGCATGTTTCAGTTGCGTGACCAGAGACGTAACAAACCCAGGCAAATATTGGAGATGTATTTGAAAGATTGAGACAGCTTAGAGCCTAAAAGGACGCTGAGTTGACTAATTTCCTCCTGGAAAGGTAAGCATTAGCTTCAAGCTAATTTATCACAGCTACAAGGGACGTGCATATTATTTAATTCATGCGTTTGCACTCACATTGAATTATATAGAGTATTCAAGATGGTTATACAAATTGTGCAGGCCTATTAGCTACTCTGCTGTGCTGTGCTGTGAAGTATGTCTGGCTATGTGAGACAAGTGTCTAGCAACATTGTGGTAGATGCTGCCGTCTCAGTCTGATCTGGGGAGGAGGGGGTGGGGGTGACCACTATCTCCAGTCATTTGAATTAGTACTACAGTAACTATTTTAAACACTAGCTGTCAGTATTACATATTGCACCTTTAAATAATGTCAACATTATCACTCACACAGTCCATGTAGGGTCAGTGGCAACAGACACACACTGCTCTCTTCTAACTTTGACGCACACACACCACATTGCCTTTTTCAGTCAAATACATTTTCTGGGGGCTTGAAGTGGGATGATCCTCTACATTTTTTTTACTGAACCATTAAAAACCTTACGTTTTCTGCTTGCAGATTGCTCAACAATGGCGCACCTACCAACGAGATGTTTGACTGTGACAGCACTTTGAGCTCTAATAACATCTGGAGAGCATTTGTGGTCCACAAACAACACGCATCGTCCGAGTCACCATTCAGCTTACCTTTCCACCTGACAGCACAGAGTCGTCCTCCATGTCATCTAGAAAAAGTAAAATCTGATATTAGTTGAGATGAATCACAAGGACAAATTATCCTTATGAAAAGCATCTAAAAATGTATTTATTCTTCTGAATTTAATTTCATTAATACACAGATCAATTCCATTATAGATACTTACCCAAGTCGGCCCCATTCCCTCCTTTCACTGGAGTACTCTCACTGTCTTTCTTCGAATTCGCTGTGAATGGAAGAAAAGAGAAAAAGATGAAAAAAAGGGCGAAAATCTTTTTTTTTTTTTTTTTTAATTTGGCCGTGGGCATGGAGGCATTGACGAGCACTCTGGTTTGCAAAAGAAGACACTAAAAAAACTAGAGAAAGGGTACAAGATCCCAGATGGGACTTTTGCTCTAAAAAGAACCTTTTTAATAAGGATTGTGTGTTTGGTTTTAAAGGTTTTATAAGGAGAATACAGATCAGGCTTCATTTATCCACAGGCTTTTTTTCTACTTTTCTGACTAGACAATGTGGTGTGTGTCTGTTGTGTGAGAGAGACAGAGGACTGTTGTTGCGTGGATGTTCTGCCATCCTGCCCCAGTGTAAGACAACCCCACAGGGAATTACAGAAAACCCGCCAAAAATTTTAGAACTGAAAATAAATTATGACTGACTCTAAATCAGATACACAAGAAATAATTTGTGTATTAATTTTATTTTAGGCTAATATGAAGCTGGTTGTAACCAATAGTGCAATAGATTATTACCTCATTTAGAAATTATTAATAATATTCATTGATTTTCTCTGTTTCATCATTGCCGCTAATTTAATAGCTTTTGTTTTGGACCAAACAAATCATGTGTGACCTCACCATCGGATTGTATTTCCCTTTTTTACATTTTGACCAAACTAACCAAACACCCTCGGCATATACCATTTTTGGACATGCTGCCCTCCTCCATGCTGGCACCAGCTGAAGAGTCGTCTAAGTCCTTGGTTACGTCCTCCTCCGTGTCTTCCTCTTCGCCTCTGTGGCCCCGCCGCTGCTTCCAGTGAGGACCCGGGTTCCTGAGCGCAAGAAAAACAATTATTGCAAGTCTGCTAAAACTAGCCAAATATCAAGATGAGGCACGTCAAAGGCGTTCCAGACAGCTTCCTTCTTTCAGCTTTATTTTCAGCTGTGCAGATCATGAAACCATCAGCACAAATTACTTTAGTTATTGTGTTTGGACTTAATATTGTACTTTGCCAACGTCTTGTGTATCAGTTACTTTCTGTTTCCAGTGCATGGACCCTTTGGTGACATCCAAAAGAATATACTCTTGTTTGAGTGACATTTGCTAAAAACTACAGTGCCCAGCTGTTTAAGGAAATTCAAATTTAAGGTTCTGTCCCTCAGAACATCAGAGAACTATTTTTTTTTAACCTAATATTTGAATTACAGCAAACTTGTACACTGTTTCTATCGACGGGATTTGAAGTTTTATCTGTTTCACTGATTTTTATATTTGTATTGTTGACTGTAATCTTCATATTGTTGTTGTTTTGTTTTTTTTGGTAGACAATTTTAAGATCTGTCCTGGGACAACGGATGGAAAAATAGCTAATGGCTAATTCTGGTGCATTTACACTGTCCCTGTCAAATAAAGGAATTAAATTAAATTACTGAGCCCTGTCTGCTACATTAATTCTATTTTTATTTTACAATAACTTCAAGAACTTGCTCTAACTTTGGCTATTAAGAGGAATATTTAAAGTGGCCTCCTTACCCCTTTTTTCCTCCCTTCTTGCGGGACTCGGCCGGAGTGCTGGGCGGCGAGGGCGAGCGCCTCCTCTTCTTGCTGGCAGAGTTGGCCTTGCGCTCCTTGCGATCGGGTGTACGGGAAGACTGATCAGACAAACCCCGTGCAGCGCAGGGAGCAAGGGATGGAGGATGAGAGAAAGAGCCGCAGAATGAGAGGATGGAACGGTTGCACACACAAGGAGGGGAAGCGGTGGGAGAACGACAGCAGGGAGGGGGGAGGATGCTGTGGTGGTGGAGAAGACGACCAGGGTTCCTGTATACTGTTCACTATCTTGAAATAGTTTATCATTAACCCAAACCTTCACTTTAAGATTTGTGCATAGTGGTGAAAGCTCATCTTTAGCAGACACTTATATACTACGGCTGCATAATATGAGAAAATTATAAATAATTAGAAAATTATTTAGACTGATATTGTGATTGCGATATGATTCATGATATTGGAGGGAATGATCATTTTTGTATAATTTTCATTGAAAATAAAAAGAAATTTAAAATGACACGCACGGCTCGAGCCGCGCCAAAACACGTGCATGCTAAAAATAGAACCGATGCCCATTTTTCATGTGAGCGTGAGGCAAAATAGAATAAGAAAAGATGTGTATGTCCTTTTGACTTGATTACATATTAATAAATGACAAGATGTCTGAAAGTCTAGGTTTTGACATCAATGCAGAAATAAATGTAAAATAAATAAAATAAATTTGACCTATTTTGCCGACTTTGTCTTGCTTTAATCAAATCGGTAGCCTATATATTTATGTTTACCTATTTCTTCACCTAGCAGCAGCGCCGCGCCAGACACGTTTCTGGTGTGTAGGACATCAAAAAATCCACGCAGCTGACACGCGTCAGAAATGCCACACTCGCGTGGCGCAGCCAGTTTGTAGCCGGCCTTAGTCTACAGGGTTGACACATATTTAACCTTAAACAAATATTGCGCACCCCCCTACAATTTTGATATTGCACTAGCCCATAGTGCAATTTTGATAGAATTGCAATTACTTGTGCAGCCCAACTACATACTATAGTTTCTGGTTGTTCAGATTTATTAATTTTTTCGCCAGTGTGCCAATCTCTGAATCAAACAGGCTTCAGATAATCTGCCCATTTGGCTCCCACCATTAGTTGGGAGCATTGACCAGTTAAATCTAAACTAACAGAAACTGTGACGGTATTTTCATGGCTGACAGTGAATAAATCAAGTCAAAAAGATAACATTTAGACATCTAATTGCAATCATGTGAAAGCATTTGTCTTGTGAAGTAATTTGTGGCTAGTGAAAATACTTCCGTTTACCAGCTTTTATTTTGATTTCCTTCCTTCCTTTTTTGATAAATCCTAGTTATTGTTCAAAATCATTTTCCAAACATGGACAGAAACCCTGAAGTAAATTAGGAGACAAAGAGCGAGGAAAGGTTTGGAAAGGATGGGCAACAGACTGACAGAGGCTAGACGCAGACAAAGGAGAACGACAACGCACAATCCACAGGGCCCAGCCGCATGCAACTAAACAAACTGGCAGCAAAATACACTTACACATGCCATTCACACCACCATTCATCACCAACTTTCCATAGAGAACTTAATTCATCCAAGTTTTAATTTGTATTCTCCATCAACAGCCACTTTGAACATTAGTGTCTTTAGTTGGTTAGTTAATGCCAGGTTATTGTCACGTGGGAGAAATCAGAAAAGTTGCTGCTGACAATTAACACAGTTGTTTTAAGCTGTACTTTCAGACTCAAGATGTTTTTGAACAGACTAACACACACACGCACCCCAAATACCTACCTCCTCCTCCTTGGGGAAGATCCTCTGGCGGAAGCTGACTGGCTTCTTGTTCTCGTCTACCTCATAGTCTTCTTCATTCATCCACTCATTAAAGGCATCGGTGTCTAAAACCCACTTGGCATGGACCTGAACGGGGGAGTGATGGAGACGAGGTTGAGGCAAGTCGTTCAACATTATCGAGTCTTAGTGTGCCGATTGTTTTTTTTCTTTTCTTTGTTTCTTCTACTAAAATCTAATCTTCTCTTTACACTGATCCCCCAATTTTCATTTATTGGATATTATGTAACTTTTAACAAACATGAACTAGACAAAATGTAATAGATGGCTTGACTGGATACATTTTTCTTTTTTGAATACCAAAGTTTGTTTTGGTTTCAAGATGTAAAACTTGCTAACACTTCCTTCTCTGCTTGTACTCCTCATTGCTCACCTTCCATGGTCGGTCAGTGTTGGGGGGGTCTTCCACGTCCCCATCCACCTCGCTGGCTGACACCCAGGTATCATAGCTAATAGAAGAAAAAATGGGCCAGTGGTAAGTACAACATTGATGAACTGACATGCCACAGTTCTATAAATATAAAAATAAAATGCTTAATAAAATGAAAAACATTCTGTATTGAAAACAAATCTGGGTTAAAAACAATTAAAATACAGCACTGTTGGTATGGCACTGTTTGTTTTGTTTTTTATTTGGAGTTTATCTAATTAATCAATTCCAATTAATCTACTTCCAAAAAAGTAGAGAATTTAAAAAAAGAAAAAAACATTGAAAAATGTGAAGATCTTTCTGAGCACTTCCCTCTCTTATTTTTCAGGTTTTGCTAAAAAACTTTTCAATTGAAATGTTGGGTCTGTTTAGTCCCTTCAGAGGAGCCTGGAGCCTCGTGTCTGCCATCCGTCTTTACTAACCAATTATAATCATTCTGAAATTTGTCGTTGATGACAAACTAATTAACTATAATTAAAAAGATGTTGAGAGCTGGTTCAACAAACATTTCTGCGATACAAAAAGAAATCTGAGTGTCTAGCGCCTTGTTTGTTTGTTTGTTATCCCCCTCCCTGCTCACCTGTCTGGGGACACACCCCAGTGAACCAGCACCTGCTTGTCTTTCTTCATGACCGGGCGAAGCCATTCCTCTGCAACACACACAAACCAATGCTGACATATACACATTGGCCAATAAACTATACGAAATACTAAGCATTACACGGATAGCATGTCTAATATTACAAAATAATTGGTAGGTTTGCCAGTCACATATTTACTTACAATTATATGTAAAGTGATAGCATTATAGGAAATGCATTACACTTTATTAGTAAAATATATAAAAGACTTGTTTTAGATATCCTGAATGTGGAAGAAAATCAGCAATTACATTTTTCCTAATCTATGATTTACAGACAATTCTACCCTACCTTCTTCATGTTGGGATGGAGAGGGGTAGATGTGGTGGGTGGCCTTTGACTTGTCATCAGTAATGGAGCCCTAGAGACAGAGTGGAGAAAAATAATAATAAACCACCAAAGAGACAGATTTAACAGAGGTTGCCTTAAGAAAATAAAATAGCCTCTCTACTTCACTGACATTGAAATTATTTCATTGGATAGTTTGACATCCAAAGTTACAGCTCACCTGGTGCCTTTTGATGATGTCTTTGAGCTTACTGGCTTGTTTCTGCTCAATGTCCGGCGACAGGAAGACAGTGGGTCG
This sequence comes from Etheostoma spectabile, assembly GCF_008692095.1. Lineage (NCBI taxonomy): Eukaryota > Metazoa > Chordata > Actinopteri > Perciformes > Percidae > Etheostoma > Etheostoma spectabile. The sequence continues at coordinate 18,882,224 of NC_045738.1, read as the reverse complement.
GGTCAAGCAGTTGTTCTAAAAGTACAGAAACATTAAGTTAGAATCCGAAACAGTATTTTTCATCAAAATTATGTATGTTTCCATCTAGCTATTTATGCGGTTTGGTTTGATTAAAAGTGCAAAGAGTTTACAAAAAACATCTATACTATTACTAAATAATGACTGTCAGATCACAAAGACTTCATAACAGTAGCTTATTGTCAGTTAACTATGACAGTACAAATCTGGTGAGACTTACTGGGCAAAAAAATGAAGCCTAGTTTAAATGATACAACTACTTATTGTGTCTTTCTCCATATGGAGGATCATTCTAATAAGACCAAACAAGTTTGTTCAACTAAATACACAACAACAGACTGCAGCAGAAATCTTAATTGGGGACACTGAGCTGTTCATCAGTAAACAGCTTGTGTGGAGAGCATGTGTGTCGTACCTGGACCAAGTTCTTCTCTACATTTAAGAACATTTCCACGTTCCTGTCCATCCGGGAAGGGTTCTGCAGGTCAAATCTACGCCTGGGAGTAGTTGACAGAAAACAGTAAAACATAAAATGAGATGTGGTTGCAGCAGTCAAGTGCAGAACCAATAACAGCTACAGTGCTGCTCATGAGAACCCCTGCTTAAGTTGACTAAAAAGAGGAATACAAAAAAAACATTTTTTGGAAATTTATCTTACTGCCTTAATTAAAAATGGGGGAAATCCAACCTTTAAGGGTACCAATTTTCTTTGTGAATGAGTAATGTATCGTAGATAAATGTTCTTCCTTAAAATACAGGAGGCATGAGTATAGACACCCCTATGTTAAATTCCTATAACAGACAGGCAGATTTTTATTATTAAAAGGCCAGATATTTCATGGATCCAGGATAATATGCATCCTAATGAAGTTCCCTTGGCCTTGGGAATTAAAACAAAAGGCTAACTGAAATCAAATCATGCCAATCTCTAGATATGGTGAAGGATATGTGATGATATTGAGTTACTTTAATTTCAAAGGCCACAGAAACTTCCCATAGAGAGCCTCACTTCCCATAACAAACCCTGTCGGACTAACGTTGCATCACATACACACGCTGCCCACATGGCTATTGGCTACCTGTCTTACAAGGAGGATCAGTGGTGACAATCATGTAAAAGGCGAATGGTGAAGTGCAAAGAAGTTGTAGTGGTAACATCGCAACGTTCTGTGATGTGACTATTGCGCACATCCCGATGTAGACAAAGAAATAAAATGTTGTGCAGCCCTAATGTAAGAGTTAAAATAAGGGTCAACTCACCACCCCTGCTCACTCTTAAACTTGTAGACCGAACCCAAGATGTGACAGAGAGCACCTGCTGCCTTGAAATCCAGAAAACACTTGGCCTGAAAATGAAAGATCAATAAGAGTGTGACGTTTCAGCACAGAGGGTATGTTAGCCATGGATTTAGAAACGCCACAGAGCACAATCACCACAAAATGTATGTGGTTTAATAGAAATAAAAAGCATGTGTTGTGCTTACAGGTAGCTTGGTAAGGGCGGGATTGTTGACCCTGCGTCCAAATGCGTCCTCCTGGAACTGCAGCAGCTGGACCACCAGGCCCGCCAAGGATTTACTGGAGGGAGAGTCATTCTGGACATACTGGGACAAGACAGAAAAAAAACACTTATTAACACAAACCAATTAACTTACACACACACACACACACACACACACACACACACACACACACACACACAATTAGTCCCGAACAAAACAGTATCACAACTCTAATGTAAAAAGTGAAGCACAGAAATGTTAGCTTTGAGTTGGGCTGAGAATATAATTATTCACATTTTCATTTCATAGTACAAGTATATTTCCTTTAAGTGTGGAGCCTGGACGGTCTGGTATGATGCTGTGTTTAAAGATTGGGATAAGTTGCCATTAAGCTGTTTCAACAAGGTAGATATTTTCTGTCACGGGTCCCACTATCTACCAAGTCTCACGCATACATGACTTTCTTTTCCGGGCCACAAATAAACTCCTGCTCTGGCACAAAGCTGCAAAGGTCTTGCTATGAAAAATTAGGACAGGCCAAAACTAAAAAGGGTGAAAGCTCACACAAGACCCGGTCTATTTATAACAAGGACAGTGTCAAGGAGACCCAATTCTAGCATTAAAATACATCCAACTTATCTGTTTTACTTACAGTGAGCACATAAATTAACTCAAGCCAAGCATCTGTGATGACATTCTACAGAAACTTGTTTCCATGATTAGTTCTGAGTTTAAAACTAGTTGCATCCACAATTCCTCATCTAGGTATATTAGGTATGTAATTGATATCTTTAACATAACCGGCTAAAGCGTGTCAGTGGGTTTGAATGAGGGCATGAAGAGACAGGAAGACAATTCTTTGTTTGGCTAAATGTGGGTGAGTGAAGCCTAAAGTCTGGTATGCTGCTGTGTTGACAAAACTCAACACCGCTCACTCTTCAGCAGAAAATGTAACGGTGCTTACAAAACGCACACAGTGATCTGATGATTATTTTATGACTACAATGTACCCGAATAGGAATACAATTATATAAAACGGCAAGGTTTTGTTTCCATTTGGCTAATTTAATATTTTTTTGATTGCCCGGTGTCCCGTGATAACAGTTAGCTTCTCGGGCCTTTTGCAATGCACATAGAGTTTCGTGAAAATGTTGTAAAATGAGAAAAGCTGCAAATATAAGTTAAACAACTGCAGTAGCTCCAACTTCCATCTGCCGCTCGGTTGTAAACATTTTCGCCGCAGGTGTGTTATTAGAAACGGCATTGAATGAGCGGTTAGCTAGCTAACAGCGAGCTAGCTAGCTTAAACAGCTTCGCTCAAGTAAAGCCAGTCTATTTTGTGGCATACTGACACAAAGGTATACTAACTGGCTATCATCTGAAACTCGCAAACAAAACTACATCTTTGTATAAACTGCTTAAACCCTAACTTGAGTGAGTTGTTGTGTGGCAGCAGCTAGCTAGTATAGCATCGCTCCATTGTGCCAGAGGGACGCGGGCCGTCATAGATATCAATGGAGAACCAGAGCAGCTAGCTAGCTAGCTCACCTTCTTGTAGTGCTTTCCGATCCACTGCCGCACCGTCTCGAGCTGGGAAATCGTGTCTGAACTTTCCCAGAATTTCGTGGAAGGACCACCGTCCTTCTTTCGTCCCACTGCTGTTCCGCCACCGACCGGGCCGGTGGCCGGTCCGCCTGAGCCCGTTCCGCCTGCCGTTGTCGCCGCCGTCGCCATTGTGTGTTTTGTTCGCTGCGTTGTCTTTCTCCTCCTCGGCGTCGCTCACCGTGCAAGTTTTCGAATGATATTGCGCAGCCGCAAACGGTTTGACACTTAAGTCTCGCGAGTCTCGATCGTAGTCTCGAGCACAGACAGTTAATAATAGCGTTTGTGGGAAATGTAGGTAACTAGAGCACTGCATATTATATATTAATATATATATATATATATATATATATATATATATATATATATATATATATATATATATATATATATATATATTTACATTCCACTGTAATTACACCTTATATAATTTCAACTGACAAATAAAACTGATTTCTATTTATTTATTTATTTGTTTTTGAGGAATGTATAGTTTAGTTTACTTAGTTTGTCCTAATCATATACACCTTGTTTATTAACATCACGTTTACCCCCTGCCTTAATGTGTTGCTCTTTTGAAACATACAATAGGCTACATGTATTTTTGCAATAACAAACACGTTATTCTCTTATTACTGTTTGGAAAGAAAAACGAACATGTCTTCCATCCCGAGTATGTCTACTGATGCCCATTTAATCCCACTATTTGGCACCTAAACCCTTTTCAAATGTCAATGGTTGAACGATCACATGCATACAGAAATTATACACTTTCTATCCTGCTTCGCTAGTTAAGTGTCATATTATTTTTGACCTATTCTCCTTTGTCCTTATGTGGTTTCACGCTTTAATATTTTGTTTGCCTTTTTTATCTAATCAAACGAGGAGGTTGTGTATGATATGATCCACCTGGCAGCGTTTCAGTAAGAATGATATATTGTTTTATCTCTGTGTTTATCTGACCAGGAAGGACAACTGTAATTATTTGGGAATTGACAGTAAACAGAAAGTACATGGCACGTTTCTCCAAACACATCATAAAAGCGTGACTGGAGTGAACTGTTGAACATCTGTCTTACATTTTAGCTGATACTAGACTCTCCCTGGCTGCAGAGAGTTTATGTCTTAATACATCAAAGGCCATGAGGTGGAGCAGGTTTACACCATCTCCTCTTTTTTTGAATGGGAGAACACCATTTCTGTCATCAAAAAAGGAGCAACAGAAGGGATTGCTTTAGTTGTATCAGGCTGTGATTGAGTCCATGCTTACCTTTTCTATTCAGACCTAATGCAGCGTGCACCACGGCTGAAGGCGAGAAGCAGTTTGTACTCACAACCTTAAAGATCACTCAAACTAAGAAAATCAGGTCTGATCATGAGGCTATGTTGTTGACAAGAAAACAGGAAAAATGCAGAATTTCATTTGCACCCGTTGAGGATAAGCTTTACATGTACACCTACACCTAATATTTTTTTTCACCTTTGACGTTTTTCTCACATATTTTGCTTTTTTTATGTTTTTGTCTCTTTTCCATGTTTTCAACGTTTTTATAGCATTGATTAACGTTTTTGGTGCCCC
>NC_045738.1:18875835-18877501 GCF_008692095.1 Etheostoma spectabile | reverse complement strand
ACACACACACACACACATCCGTGTGTACCAGCATACACTAACAACTTATTACCACTATTTCTGGTCACTGAAACTCATGTAGCCTATGGAAATATGTCTAACTGTTGAGTTAAGAAAGCAGAAAGTATGAATTATTTTGACATAAAAATCAGAAAATGTTGATGAATAATCACAGACTGTCAAACTTTAGTCAGAATAACGGTATAAAATTCAATAAAAAACCCAAAGTCAGTAATAGTAGTGAACTGATCCTTAATTTGTATTGTGAAGTTTCATTGATGATTGAAAGAAATCCAAATTTCTGCTACAGAAACTTTAGAAAACGGGTCAAACACAAAAGTGTTGAAAACAGGGACAAAAACATGAGCAAAAATGTACAAACGTTGATTTAAAGCCTCAACAAAAGGGTTGATTTTCAATTTTGACGGAAAGACAACACGAGGGTTAATGACTATGGCATCAGCAATCCCAGGGAGTTTACACTCCGTTAACTTAAATACTACTGTATCTAAAAAAGTTAAGTAGTGGATATCTGTCTTTGGGTTTGTTTGAGACATGAGCAATAAAAAAGAAAAAAATTGATAGAGGTTTTGGTGTAATTCAGCCGCAACTTATATCTATCAAATGTTTCTATTATCTATCCGTCATTCCAACGATGATTCGATGAGTTAACATGCTAGTTCCTTTTTCTGCTAGGTGTGCTGGGATCTCAACAATCTTTCCAGGTTTCACCGAAACCTTCCGGTGTAATGGGATGGGCGGTCGCTACGTTAACACCGTCCTTCCTGGGAGAAGCGAGCACCTGACCCTGTGTGAGGTGGAGGTCTACGGCTCCAGACTGGATTCAGTCTAAGGAGGTTCAAAATGTATAACGATGATATGTTACATTGCAGACGGCAGATGATGCTATTGCATAACCTCATGTTGCAGTCATCCATGGATGAATCATCTAGTAGTTATATTGTGTGTGGATACTGAGAACCTTTTTTTCTGAGAAGACAAAAATGGAACTCCCTTCTATTGTGTGAAAACTTCCCCATTTTTATGATGTTAAAAAGGTGGTTAGAGATGAATAAAAATGCTATCATTATTTGAAATTGTATAAGCAGCCACAGCTGTTTTGTGTGCTGTGTGCATACTGTCTCTGTGTACATAGTGAACAGATATGCTGGTTATATTATTGTTCACCTGCCTGGGCACTTAGGATGATAATTAGCTTCTGGCTTAGTATAATACATCAGATTTTAAGTGTTGAAATGGAGTGTGTATTATACCTGATCCTTAATAAACATGTAAATATATTAAAAGCTAGTGAAGGCACTGAGTGTTCTTTCTCGCCTATGAGGGCATATTACTGCTGCCTCCTTTACTTCAGTGCCTTGACTCTGTGTATCACTGTTCTCCAACTCATTGTCCCGAGGTCTTTTAGCGCTTTGGAATGAGGCCGACGGCCCAGGGTAGGCTTGCTGGCTAACTTCTTGTTTTTGTTTTGTTACAAGAACCAAAAAAACAAAAAAGCAAACTATAAGACAGTATCACAGGCACACAAGAATGGCCCCAAGCAAAGTTGAGATATGCATGAATACACAATTAAATAAGAATTATACCTTTGCTATCACCCTCCAAGACATGCCTTGGTCAGTGTTGCCAGATCTCGCGAGACAAA
>NC_045738.1:18875615-18875825 GCF_008692095.1 Etheostoma spectabile | reverse complement strand
GGCCTGTGAAAACAAGCCCAAAACAAGCCCAAAACAAGTGACTTTTTCTCCTGAGTCCCCCTAAGATCCTGGAGGAGAAAAATAAATAAACTGTGTCCACGGTTTTACAATCCGTGGGGACGGATTGTCAATTTCCATCCATGTGGACAGATTGGTAAACTGTCCACACGGTAGAGTTTATTTAGTTTCTCCCCCTGAGCTTCAGGACAA
>NC_045738.1:18875468-18875605 GCF_008692095.1 Etheostoma spectabile | reverse complement strand
AGGGAGTTAAACCCCCTTTTAACATAATTTAACATTAGAAAACTGATTTGATATCAAATATACACTTTTTCACAGTGATTTTGAGTTGTTCCCCACGACGGCTTGAATCCATTCTTTTACTCCTTTCTCTTTCTCCC
>NC_045738.1:18868504-18875458 GCF_008692095.1 Etheostoma spectabile | reverse complement strand
ATATTTCTTCCCGTATTTCACCCACTTTATCCCGCCTATTTATTCCTCTAAAAACTCTCCTACAACCCAGTCTCCATCAGTCGCAACTCGCGAATTTTCCTAACCAGAAAAACAACAGATTGCCCTGCTCTGCCTCTGATTGGCTAGTACTCGTTGGGTCAGAGCCAATTAGAAGAAGGAAGTGGGCGGGAACTAATGCTGCTGTCTCCAGTGTATATGGGGAAAGGGGCGGGACCGAGGAACAGGCAAGACAAACTCCTACGTTTAAATAACATAAAGAAAATATCTGCTTGTTGGAGCTGGGAAGAAGCCCAAATAAGCAACTACATTTAGTAACAAGCCCAAAAAAACCGCGACTCGTGACTACCAATATTTGTAAGCGACTTTACAGAAAAACAAGCCCAAAATCGCTTATAATAAGCGGACTTGGCAACACGGGCCTTGGTCCTTTCCATTCTGGGCTTCACCACTTATTTATATCTATCTTGTTAGCAAACTTTTAAATTAAATAAATAAAGTACAATTGACATTACATTGTGAATTCAATTGCGGGTTAGCTTAGTGCTGTTAACCGCGGTCAAAATAACTTTATGAGCGTGTTGAACCTGGATATTGTAACACTGTGTTATTTACAATTACACTTGAACGTATCATCTGTGTTTTACCAGAAGTTCTTCTTTTCGTTGGAGCCACTAAAGGTCAAAAGGTCGTATGATGCAATTGACTTGTTGATTATGATTAATGATTAAATGATTAAATACAAAAAGTAATTTTGTATATACAAAAAGTAATTTTATATATACAGTATATACAGTATATATATACTGTACATATATACTGTATATATAAAACTTTCTTGATGATTTTACATATATACTGTATATATTTTCAAATCACATTACTAAGTTAAGATGAAAAAAATGACTATACTTTTAGATATATAAAAAAAGTCATTATATATATATGTATATATATATATATGCAGTATATATATGACTTTTTATATATCAAAAGGGATAGTCCTTTTTTACATCTTAATTCAGTAATATGATTTGTAAATATATACAACAACATGGAGCAATCTCAACTCTCACACACAGACACAGTTAATGTGAAATTATTTAATTCTTGCAACATGATAAGGAAATTAGAGCAATATTTTGTTTTCTTAATACATCCATGGAATTTTCAAATTACATTAGACATTAGTTAAGTGGACATAGCGATAATGTAAACACGCCCTTTTGTTATGCATTTTCATTTCATAGGCCACGTCTCGTTTGGTTTAAATAAATGTGCCACATGCACTTGCTCTTTACTATCAATTCCCACATAAATACAGTTAGATACGTTCCTCAGATACACACAGACATAAAAATATAACATTAAGTAATATTAATGTTGCTGATACGCTTCCAGGTGAAATACAAAAGGTACAACCTACTGGTTTTAAATAAAGTGTATTTTGAATTTGCAGGAATTCAATTTAGATGCTGAAGGTCCATAATAATATAATATAAAACTACAAAAGCACTGAAAATGTGTTTGATTTTTGTATAGATATCGTTATGTGAAAACTGATGCACCTTAATGCATTGGCTGAATTACGATTGTCACCATTACAATCTGGCTAGGTCGCTTTTTCACACATTACCGCATTAACTACGACTATTTTACAGGGGTAACTCTAGTTTACTAAGCTAGAACTCCAATCCATCTGTAGATAGCAAGTGAATCTATAATTGCAACATGAGTCTGTACAAGAGCATCAGCAGAACATCTGAAATGTAAAATATCATTTTTACATTATGTATATTTTGAGCCTCCTCAGACCTAATCCAGTCTGGAGCCGTAGACCTCCACCTCACACAGGGTCAGGTACTCGCTTCTTCCAGGGATGACGATGTTAACGTAGCGACCGTCCATCCCATTACACTGAAATACTTCAGTGAAACCTCCAGGGATGCTGGAGATCACAGCACACCTAGCAAAATAAGAAAATACTTTGTCAACTCCTGATTAATTTTGTTTAAATGGATGCAAAGTCATGACAAACCTACATTCTTAGTTTTTTGGGGCATTTTCGGCCATTCTTTGACAGGACAGCTGAGGGCATGAAAGGGGAAAGAGAGGGGGATAGATGTTGGGTCTGTGAACTCACCATTGGCAAGGCTCAATCTGAGGGGCGGGATAAATGGTTGTCTTTCAAAATTACCACTGCACGCAACAGGATAGCGCTACAACCAAGCAGAACAACGAAGAAGGTAGCAGATGGACTAAACTTTTGCCATATCCGGTCGTCAAAACTCCGAACACATCTTCCTTTTAAAAGAATGACTTCAGTGCTGTTCTTTGTTCTTTTTTTTAAACAAAAGTTTAAGGGCCTTTTTCCATTACCGCTGCCAAGCTGGAGCGTGTAGCCACTCTAATTCTTGCTCTATTTCTTATTAATTTCTTGCGCGCAACAAAGCGCAAGCAGGAAGCATGAACAAGCTCGAGGACAGCAGGATGCCAGGACTCTCAGAGTGACAGCAAGTTGGTCTTGTAAACTTACTGGGTTAAGATGAGTTCTTTTATGGTGAATGAAAGGCTTGAGCCAACAAATTAGGTCATCGAATCAAATCAAAGCATTAACGTAAAAACTGCTGCCACTTCTGCCGTTGTTTACCTTTTTCTTTTACCTCTAGTCCGTGTATATAGAAATAGCAAAGTCGGTAGCTTTTCCTCATTAGCGCCACCTCAGTTCAGGAGAAGACTGCAACTAATGTTGCGATCCCCACGCGTGAGTATAAACAGTTACGGCTCTCCTATGATGTCACATTGGTGCTTGAAAGGTTGGCTGCAGCGAGTATACCCCACGTTTAACACCAAGTCTTACAGAGTTGCGGCCAAAGTCGATTCAAAAGACCGCTGTTGGCCAGCAGCAGCCATAAGCCCACCTACCAACCCTACACGATGGGATTGGCCCGGGCAGAGTTTGGGTTTTCCAGCTCGCAAGCCAACGGAGAGTTGCTAGACTGACCCTGGCTGCAAATTACATGTGCTGCCGCTAGGGTGGGTCTAGATTTCTACACAACCACTGTGTTGATGAGCAGTTTTGGTTTTTAAAGCAACGCTTTGTAACTTTTAACGCAAGCTGTATTTCCAATGAAACAACCTGTAGGGGGACCAGGTTAAACCCAATGACGGATAACCATTACTTACAAACTTTTAGTTATAGTAGTATTTTAGTATTTGCACTGTAAACTACCTAGGATTGTTGTTTCCATTGTTATCAAGATCCTCTCCAATTCGAATCTCAGCTCCATTGAGTCGATTTGGGACAGAGTCTACTGTGTTGGTTATGTTAACAGAAAACACTTTGTGGGTTTTGCCCAGGTCCAGTCGCCACCAGGGGTTGAAGTCGTCTTTTGTGTGAGTACAAGAACCATGGCCCCAGATGGCTTCACGATTCCCATCTATAGCATTATATGCAATGCCGCTAGAATACAGTGATGACTGCGAGGCTTTTCCTTGGATAGCCAGGTTCTCTCCTGCAAGCAGAACACATTTACACACATCAGTATATCTAGGTTCCCTTGATGATCTTTGCAGAAGAAAGTGTGCTCAATCTGTAAATGTTAAACTATTTCCACATTGATGCCTTTTCCAGTCGTAAGAGGAAAATGCAGTGAGACAGATGGAGACGTCACGGAAAGTAAATATGCCTGCTGTTATTTTAGATCAGCAACACTTGAAGGACCACCCAGCAGCTAGTGTAGATTATCGTGTACTGTATGTCAGTATCCCTAATACCAAATTTGCAAATCTTGAGAAACTTGTTCTTACAATTTAACAATTGCTATTGCCTATGAGTAATTTTTCAGGTTCATTCATTTTCAAAATAAAGGAGCTGGCTGGAGAGGCAAATATAAAATGAAACAAAACCATCAACTAGAAAATCAAATCTTGCGTGGCTTCAGCCACTTATTGAATTCTCACCAGTTGGGGCCCGGTACCCGTAGACTTCCACTTCGCAGAGTGTTAGGACTTTTCCTGAACCAGGTAGAACCACAGTCACATATCGTCCTACCACAAGTTTGGTAAAAGTCAATTTTAAAGACCTGCCTGCTGGGATATGGTCAATTACACCAGCCCTAAAAGAGAGAGAGGAAGCAGTGCATGAAGTTGTTTTACAACTACAGTACCAAAGCTAAATAGCAATACATATTATATGTATATTTAAGTAATATTTAAGTAATAAATAACACCAACACTTAATCTGCGGGAAAAAGTAGAGGCAGTACTCACACCGCAATGCCACGTGTTCAGTTGGTATGACTGTCAGTTGGTCTATCAAATACTAGTTAATAGATCCTAAGATGATCTAAGTCACTATCTTGGAAAGCTGAAGTCTACTAAACAATTTCCTGGTGGAATCCCTGTATTTAAGAAGTCATTACGTTCACTCACACTGGGTTTGAGGAACCATTGTCTTGCAAAGAGTTGCCGATATAAATCACTGCCCCGTTGAGCCTCTCTGGAAAGGCGTCTCCTCTGTTGGTGACGATGATGGACGTGACGACGTAGGACTCCAGCAGGTCCACTCTCCACCAGGGGTTGGTCTGTTCAACAGTGTGGGTGCATGATCCGGCGCTGTAGTCAGAGTCACGATTTCCATCAATAGCATTGTGGGCAAAACCGTACAAGTCTGCAAAACGGTTTGACTGGGTCGCTCTCCCTCGCAAGGCCACATTTTCTATGAGTGAAACAGTTGAACAACACATTAAGACGCTTGATGGGATGTTTGTAAATTACTAAACAGTTCATTGGTCTATTGGGCTACTTTGGGTCAGTAGAAACAAGTTGTGTCAGCTTTTAAGTCGTTATGGTGAACTTTTTTTGCAAACAGTTGCTTTTTTATTATTCATTTGGAGTGGTGTTTGTCCAGCTAATACAATGTTCCAATATTCCCTCTCTTTTAGCTGTTTTTGGTGTTAACAAACTCCTGAGATAACTATCTGTCTCTTTAGCCACTAAGTGTGATTAGCTAGTCTCTGTGTGCAATGGCTTTTTAGAGCTCTTATACTAAAAACACCTTCCTGATGCAGCAAAACACAAACATGACACAATGAGAGCACGAACCGAAACAGTAAGTTTATAACAATGAGTTAAAAAGTACAAGCACTGTAAAGCTGAGGTGAGCTGCAAATCCAGGTGATCATTCTCAGCAGGTTCAGTACTATGAGTGGCCTCTTTCTTTCACATCGTCACACTTTCATTTGATATAATAAATATATTGATTACAGCTGCTTAAAGCTTAGATAAATGGCTCAATCCCAACCAAAAATTTGCTATTTTATCTCTTTTCATAGCGTAGTAAGTTAAACGTTTTCACTTAATAGATAAAGATCCTGCTGCAAATGTTGAAAGACAACTGTGCAGACCGTGTAATGGTGTAATGTCACAGAAACCCTTTCTTAAACTGAATATCTGGTAAACTCAGAGAAACATTTCCCCTTCAGCAGGTGAATGGGAAAACAGCCTTCTAATGTGCAACTCTGCACATAAATCCTGTTGCAGTGAAGCTCAAACACTCAAGTGAAGTATCAATGAAGAAGTTACATTTTTCACTGTTGGGGGACTTTAGGAATTTATAAGAACAATATCAAAGACATAGCCGGATCATACTTACGATAGGTGTAAGCCGAGCACGTCCCCAGAAGGAACAGCAGAAGCAGAACTGAACTGGGTTTCATTGTTCTGGTTAAAACAGACAAGAGTCCATGACAAACATATGCTGAATGAATAAACCCTGTCATCCCTGTTACTGTATTAAATGGATCCCTGACCTATCTATGTTAGAGAAGTTAGATATCCAAGCTGCATAGATATGAACATGGTGGCAACTATAAGTAAGAAACTATGTGTATAGTCTTAACTTGCACAAAATGCGCAGCAAGCTGAATTTTTTATATTATATGATAAAATATATTTTCAAAGTATTTTAAGTATTATTCAACAACAGACCTTAACTTGCGAAGTGAACCCAGAAGACGAAGTGCGGCTGTTTGTGCTGTGTTAGTGAATATGATTTGATGTGAGCACACAGGGGATGTTTATGTGCAGTCTTATCATGGTACATTCTGTTTATCGATGATTTACCACAGATGACTGGTATTTGTCCTTGAATGTAGATAAGGCTCAAGTCAGCAGATCAGGGATCAGCAACATTGTAATGATACAAACTGTATACATACATATATATATATATATATATATATGTATATATATATATATATATGTATAGTCCTGCTCATACATTTGTACTTGATGATTAATTAGAGATACATGTAAACTGGAGAGAGTTGGACCGTGTTTGTGCCTTTTCAGAGAGAAAAAATAAGAAGTAGAAATGTGAAATGTGGAAACAGACATTTAATCGAGGATGGCATAAAACAGTAGTTTCAGGGAGTGTCCACATTGCACAAAATAAAAACCTGAGACTAAGCATTTTCTGCATTCAGGGCCGATTGTCATTGTAAGCATTTTGCCTCTTAGCTGCTCTTGCACGTCCCGCGGTCAAAGTTCAACAGGGTTCAACTTTGACCGAGCAAGAGCCGCTGCGGCGTGCATCCACGTGTGTGGGGAAAACAAACAGAAAAAAGTAAACACAGAATCCACTTGGATCCACAAACAGAACACGGACGAGAGGTTGATTTTGGCCGTCAGTGATCTCCCAGAGGTGTACGACACAAGTTTGAGGTCGCACAGAAACCTTGGACGCAAAACTATGCTGCGGTGCATATTTTCACCATAATAGGCATTCCAGATGTGTAGCTTATTGTAGCCTTTTAATTTAAGTCATTGATGTTTGTTTTAGATTTGACGAATGTTCTTATTGTTGTTATTATTATTGTTGTTTTGTAGTCTTTATACTGTCTTTTTTCTTGCTAAAACTGCTGCTGGAACTTT
>NC_045738.1:18867323-18868494 GCF_008692095.1 Etheostoma spectabile | reverse complement strand
GCGGGAGTCATCCCAAAAGGATCAATAAAGAGACGTCTAATAAGTCTAAGTCTAGCTATGTGAAATCAACATGGACGTGTCTCCACTGATATACAGTCAGTATCACTATGTTCCATTTTTTTTCCCAGTTTGGTGCATTTGGCATCTCTTAAAACAATTGGTGTCCATGTTTAACAGTTCCCTCTGTAAGTATAGTGTAATGGACATTGTACATTCTCTACGTGACATAGTTACACAGCTTCATACCCAACCGCAATAACTGCACACCTCTTACTTATGGGTTTGATGAAATTACGCATTGTTGAAATGCAACATTTTATTTAGAAATAAAAACAAAATAAGACACAACCTAGTGGCGAGCGGAGCACATACTGCGTACAATGTGAAACGGCCCTATGGAGTTCTGTTTTTCTCATTCGTTTCCTGTGACTACCGGTGTGTTGGTAACTTTCCATGCATGGGCTAAACCCATCACAACTGGTTGAGGTTGGGCTAATGTTTATCCACCAAACATGATACTTCTATACAAGGGCATTGGACTGGGGAGAAAAAGGGGGATGGAGTACCCAGGGCCTTAATGTTAGGAGGGTCCAAAAGGTTGCTAGAATGAATAGCTGTAGATCCAGGGACGGGTCAATAGAAAATGCTACGCCCCTGCTTCTACACAGTATCTGAATTAAGTGATCTTTGGCATACTTACTGCATGTACTTAAATAACCTCTGAAATTAAACTCAAGTCGGGGAAGTAAAATCAAGTCCATGGGAGTTAACCAATGGGTTGTGATTGGGTAAGTGTTGAAGATGAATGTGATCTGAATTCTGATGATTGGTTGGACATGGTCTGACTGAATTAGAGGTGAAGAAAATGATGCATATAAAGGGCAAAAGAATAGCTCAGTTTAGGAGGCTTTTTTCTCATCAGACTGTCGAGGTCTCGAGGTAACATTTAATTTCTTTTGAGCATTAGATCATCTAGTACATAAGTTCATGTGTATCCTGCTGTCTTAACTTGCTTTTTGCTGCTTGAGAACATATTACTTTACAAATAACGTATAGATCTGCAGGATGAAGGAAATAATAGCTGCAATCATTTAAACCATAATCCTAATTGTGAAATTCAACCGCAACTGAATACTTTTACTCTATCTTTGCAATTTCTCCTTTCTCCACT
>NC_045738.1:18865201-18867313 GCF_008692095.1 Etheostoma spectabile | reverse complement strand
TCTAACACAGTCACCATTTCTGTTGTTTTCACTCCTCAGAAATTCTAATAGAATAGATTTCATTGCGCTGACCTTACCACATTTTGTCCGTCAATGTTAAGCTAACGGTAGGGATCAAGTTAGCCTAGCTCATTAGCCTCCACCGTCCCAAATAGAGAGCTGAGGCCCTACCATCACATCCCGTCTAGCCTCTTCCACTAATTTCCTTAACTCCTTGACTGAAGGGATAGCTTGCAGATTTGTGTTGATAATAAAGGCATGATATTAGAGGTCACATATGTTGGAGCATTTAGTAAGACCTACAATCGTGATTTAGCTGTTATGTAAAGCTCAAACAAGTCCAGGTGAAATTGGTTTTTAATTAGTATTTTATTCTTTTTGCAGGAGAGAACCTGGCCCTTCAGGGGAAAGCCACGCAGTCGTCCCTGTTCACGTTTGGTACGGCATACAACGCCATAGATGGGAATCCCGGCAGCAGGTGGGAGGACGGCTCCTGCAGTCACACAAACAACGACGTCGGCCCCTGGTGGAGACTGGATCTGCGCAAAACCCACAAAGTGTTTTCTGTTAAAATAACCAACCGAGATGAAGACCCTGAACGACTCAATGGAGCTGACATTCGCATTGGGGATTCTCTCGCAAAGTTTGGCAACAACAACACCAGGTAGCTGATCACCTGTTCATTTAGATTCCCTGGTTTCTCAATTTACATCTTTAGATACATTTGCATTTCATATCTCAACACAGCATATTTTACTGCTGCTGTAATAGTTTTTTAGCACATTTAGAGAGAGAAAGCTATTTTCTCAGGTGATACATTTCCAATCATTGCTGGTTGTACTTTTGCTGTCACGGCACCTAAACTGTTGAATACACTACTGTCAACTTCAAGCACACTTTTTCAACCTTGCTTGCTTTCAGTTGACTTGTATAATGTTATACCTCCTACACTATATACTTTATTTTATCAAATTTTTTACTTTTTAAAGTATGAATTAACTTTGTGCCCTTTGGTTAAGCAACAAAGAGCAACCTTTTTTGATTTCTGTTTCTTTCCAGGTGTGCTGTGATTACAAGTATTCCAGCAAAGTGGTGTTGGTGAGTTCAAGTGTAATGGGATGGACGGACGCCTGATGATTAATTAGAGATACAGTACATGTAAACTGGAGAGAGTTGGACTATGTTTGTGGGTTTTCAGAGAAAAAGAAAAGAGAAGCAGACATTTGAAATGTTGAAACAGAGTGTCCACATTGCGCAAAATAAAAACCTGAGACTAAGCATTTTCTGCATTAAGGGTTTGTTTTTCTCATTCTTTTCCTGCGACAACTAGTATGTTGGTAACTTTCCATGCATGGGCTAAAGCCTTCACAGCTGGTTGAGGTTGAGCTAATTTTTCCTACATTCAACACAATACTTCTATAACAATGTATCATACTCTATGAAGTACATTGATTGGAAACTTTGCACACAAGTACATTATTTGAGTACATTAGGTATTTAAATTCCTTGGTTATGCCACCACTGCCACTAAGTGAGTGTACGCATATTTTCTCCCCTTTTTTTTTCCCTAGATAGGTTACTCTATATAAACTCTTATAAATTGAATTGTGATTTAAGTGATCTTTGGCATACTTACTGCATGTACTTTGATAACCTCTGAAATTAAATTCAAGTAGGGAAGTGAAATCATGTGCATGGGAGTGAACCAATGGGTTGTGATTGGGTAAGTGTTGAAGATGAATGTGATCTGAACTCTGATGATTGGTTGGACATGGTCCGACCGATTTCGAGGTGAAGAAAGAGATGCATATAAAAAGGCACAAGAAAATCTTAGTTTAGCTTAGGAGGCTTTTTTATCATCAGACTGTCGAGGTCTCGAGGTAACACTTAATTTCTTTTGAGCATTAGATCATCTAGTACATACGTTCCTGTGTATCCTGCTGTCTGAACTTGCTTTTCACTGCTTGAGAACATATTACTTTACAAAAAACGTATAGATCTGCAGGATGAAGGAAATAATAGCTGCAATCATTTAAACCTTAATCCTAATTGTGAAATTCAACCACAACTGAATACTTGTACTGTATCTTTGCAATTTCTCCTTTCTCCACT
>NC_045738.1:18864654-18865191 GCF_008692095.1 Etheostoma spectabile | reverse complement strand
TCTAACACAGTCACCATTTCTGTTGTTATCGCGCCTCCATGATTCGAATACAATCTATTTCTCAACAGTATTTAATGAAGAATAAGAAGTGTACTTTTTTAAAACATGGCCAAGTAATGACATCTTTTTCAACCAGAATGATGAAACGGTGTGTTTTCCTGCTGCTGCTCCTCCTGGAGACGTGCTCCGTTTCCACTTATGGTAAGCGTGATCCGACAGTATGCATGACGTCTTCAATGTAAAACACACTCTGTACATCTTTATTATCTGTATTTATATTTTTTCCATTGCAAGTACTTCCTTTTTCAACATTATTTATGGTCACAGGTAAATATAATTTATATTACGGTTACCTACTTTTGCTACATTATTTTAATTACGTATTCAATTTAATTTTAACTTTACTCACTTACACTGCAATATTGTTATCTGTACTGTGGCAACCCTTACTTTACAATACCTTTATTTAACGTTACTTTACATTCAGCCATACCTTCTGCTCATTGTCTGTTGTTTGCCTGTTTGTTTGTGTGTTTA
>NC_045738.1:18861192-18864644 GCF_008692095.1 Etheostoma spectabile | reverse complement strand
GTGTGTTTGTTTTGCTTTTATTGTAGAAAATGCTGCTGTAATAAGGGAATTCCCCTGCTGTGGGATGAATAAAGTCTTATCTAATCACCACGAGATAAACGTACTGCATGCCTGACTGTTTTGTTAGCAAGAAAAGTATTGTTATACTAATAATTTGTCCGCACATAAGCAAGTTTTTCCCTCCATTAAAAAAAAAACCCCATATACTCATCAGCAACAAATGTTGGGTAAAAAATGCTTTTTAAAAAGCAGTGTTTGTGTTTCTAGCAACAGAATTGTGTTCTGCATAACAAGTTGGGAAATGCTCACATTTAATTTGTGTGCTGTATTAACTATTCTTGGCTCTCCAGAGGTTTTGTAATTGGACTGTATCAGCAGATTAACTTCCTCTTTTCTTATAACATTTTTTGGCAACAAATTCCTAGGATTTCTGTATATATTTGTATAAACAAATACAGAAAAGATCCTCAATCTCCAATGTGACAACCATGCGCGTCACAGCTTAATAACACTGAGAAACACAACAATCAGTTTGGCAACATGTGCAGCTTAATGCAACATGCTGCAAATACAAAGAGCACACCCAAAAAGACATCAAATACAGAAATACAGAAGACATAAACACACTATAGTTGATAACAATTGGGTTTGAAAATGACCTGAACAGTTTGAGTTTACACCTAGTGTAGAGGCAGGTAACAAGCAGACAGGTAACATGTATCACAACACCACATTTTAACTGGGATGATCTAAGGATCAAAAAGAGAAAAACGGGTGTATGAGTTTGGCTGATGAGTGAATGGGATGCAGGTGAGGAGGTGGGTGGGAGACGCCAGGCGGAGCTGGGGATGAGAGGGACAGTCCGAGGGCATCTGGTGGACGGATGGAAAACGGCAATGATTTGATTTGGGGGACTAAATATGGGTCTGAAGAGGAGGGACAGAAAGACGAAGTGTGACAGGACCACCGTTAAGTTCTTAGTTGAGACACTGATTAAAGCTTAACAATTAAAAAACAATATTTCATATCTTTTGCATGTATTCTAGAAAATGTGGCCTTGCGTGGAAAAGCAACCCAGTCAGACCGTTACGAGCACGCGTTTGGAGCTGCCGAAGCTGCTATTGATGGAAACCGGGAATCTGGTTTTCATTCTGGATCATGCACCCACACTGATGAAGAGGCCAACCCCTGGTGGAGAGTGGACCTGCTGGAGTCCTACGTCGTCACTTCTGTCATTGTTACCAACAGAGGAGATTGCTGTGAAACCAGGCTCAACGGGGCAGAGATCCACATCGGCAACTCTTTAGCAAACAACGGTGCCTCAAACCCTCTGTAAGAAACTATCCCGCATTTTCAAAGAACACAACTGTTTGTGTAGGTTTGTCTAAGCATTTTGCTCAATGTTAACTCTGCCCTGTTTAAATTTAAAAAGTAATGCATTTTGGAAATGTGCTAACATTGTGCTGACCTTAACACATTTTATGCACCAATGTTAAGCTAATGGTAGGGATCAAATTAGCCTAGCTCATTAACTTCCACCTTCCCAAATAGAGAGTTGAGGTTCTACCATCACATCCCGTTTAGCCTCTTCCACTAATTTCTCTAACTCCTTCACTGAAGGGATACTTTGCAGATTTGTATCCAGCTCTGTGCCATCTTTGTGTTGGGGGTGTGTTAGATGACCAGTGTATAGAGAGGATTGAGGCCGCTGACGTCTGCTGAGAAAAGGATCTAAGTAGTGGGGGGGGGGTTTGCTGACCGGTCTCAGCAGACCTTCGCTGCTATGCTCCATGGGAGGGGATCTGTGCACTGGCACTACAGAGAGAAAACGAAACACTGTTCATCTAATAACATTGCCCATACTGCCATGACACAGAGCTGTATTTAAATCAGCAACATATCTCTTTAAGCATTTCTCTCAAAATGAAGCATATGTCTGGGGCAATAAAATGTGAGTCATGTGCTGATTTTTGTATTCTCTTTCTCTCTGTTAGGGCTGGTACCATTTCTAGAATTGGTAGGGGCGAATCATTCACTCTGACTTTTACTGATCATGTGGTGGGACGTTACGTGACTGTGGTTGTACCGGGTTTATCAAAGATCCTTACACTCTGTGAAGTGGAAGTCTACGGGTACCGTGCGCCAACTGGTAAGAAATTGAGCTATTACATAAATAAGTATTCAGGGATTTTCATCTTAATTATAAACTGCTGTCTAAGCCAAAATAATCATATGATGCATTTTTTGTTGATGCTGTAAAGTCAACATGCTTATAAGCTATATTTGCTATGTGATACATTTAGTTGTAGTTAGTTCTTTAATTAGTGTTTTGTAGAGATGTTATGACTTTAAATGTAACATTTACACATCCTATTAATGAAAAAAACCTTCTATAAGAGGAGGTCAATCCTGCCCATGGGCCAAAAACATTCAGGGATCAGTCCAAACCTAGTGGGGCATGACCTATTATTCAAGAAATTTGAGATAATACAGTGCATAAACATCTGTACATCATTTGGGGGAAAAACCTTACAGTTTCCGAGAAAAACAGTCTTCCTGTAGAGCCTACATCCTATTTTGTTTGTAATTGTTTTCCTACTCTCTTCATCATTCTGAACCCCGAAAACCACAAATGTTGAGGATGACTCCTTTTCACTCCTGTCGTCTGATGTTACTATTTCCTAAGTTACATAACGTAGGGTTGGTTAAGAATTTTGTGAAAACAGCATTACTAATCTTGAAACGTATTTTTCTTACAATATGCTGGAGAAGGGTTCACAGAATAAATATTTAGATGACAAATGTGCTACATGATAATCTGGGTTGCTCTAATTGGAAATCAATGATCCATAAAAAACATTTATACAATTATATCAGATTTATTCAGGGAATAATGTATAATTGTAGTTGAAATTCAACAGTTGATGGTATTTAAAAAATATTTGGGGATTTTGAGAAAACACAGCCCCAAAGGCCAACCCCCCCCCCCCCCCCCTCCCCGCTACGCCCCATGTCTTTTCTGCAAATTAAGTTGCATTATTTCATAGTCATAGGAATAAGATATTAGAGGTCACATATGTTGGAGCATTTAGTAAGACCTACAATTGGTCGTGATTGAGTTGTCATGTAAAGCTCAAACAAGTATTTTAAAAGTATTCTTTTTGCAGGAGAGAACCTGGCCCTTCAGGGGAAAGCCACGCAGTCGTCCCTGTTCACGTTTGGTACGGCATACAACGCCATAGATGGGAATCCCGGCAGCAGGTGGGAGGACGGCTCCTGCAGTCACACAAACAACGACGTCGGCCCCTGGTGGAGACTGGATCTGCGCAAAACCCACAAAGTGTTTTCTGTTAAAATAACCAACCGAGATGAAGACCCTGAACGACTCAATGGAGCTGAGATTCGCATTGGGGATTCTCTCGCAAAGTTTGGCAACAACAACACCAGGTAGC
>NC_045738.1:18859790-18861182 GCF_008692095.1 Etheostoma spectabile | reverse complement strand
TGTTCATTTAGATTCCCTGGTTTCTCTTCATTCGTCATTAATCTTTGCATTTCATAACCCAACACAGTATGTTTTACGGCTGATGTAGTAAAAA
The DNA here is from genome assembly GCF_008692095.1 of Etheostoma spectabile. Lineage (NCBI taxonomy): Eukaryota > Metazoa > Chordata > Actinopteri > Perciformes > Percidae > Etheostoma > Etheostoma spectabile. The sequence continues at coordinate 18,861,088 of NC_045738.1, read as the reverse complement.
AAAAAAGATTCTTAGCACATTTACTGTAGGTCGACAGAGAAAGCTCTTCTTGCAGGTGCTACATTTACAATAATGGCTGATCGTGGCACCTAAACTGTGGAATACACTACTGTCTTTTTAAAAGTATGATTTTGATTTCTGTTTCTTCTGCCAGGTGTGCTGTGATTAAAAGTATTCCAGCAGGTGGTGTTGGTGAGTTCAAGTGTAATGGGATAGACGGACGCTATGTCAACATAGTCATCCCAGAAAAAGAAGAGTTCCTGAGTCTGTGTGAGGTGGAGGTGTACGGCTCTCGCCTGGACTAGCTCTGAAGAAGTTCCCAATGCATAACAAAAACACATCACTTCAGTGTAAACTCAGTCATTAGCTCCTAGTGCGACAGTGATTCCATTTGTTAACACCACTTTTTAATTGTCTAAATATGATTATGTTTGTCCAAGTTTCAATTTCAAATTCTGTTGTTTGAGTTGTCTTTTTATATTGCTGCATTTTTGGTGTACTGTCACAACCTGCTGCATGATTTAAAAACTCGTTAAAAAAACGATCAACTACCACGCAAATTCAAAGAATAGCCAAAATGGCAAAGGCTCAACCAATGATCAGCTCCAGGAAAATCAAAGAAGACTTAAAGTTCCCTGTGAGTACTGTTACGATCAGAAGAAGGCTATGTGAAGCAAAGCTATCAGCTAGAAGCCCCCCCGCAAAGTTGAAATTGTGGGACGTATTTCGGTGGTCCTGGGCTGGAATACCTGTTCACAGGGGCCAGGAGTTGGTCGACTCCATGCAACACAGATGTTAAGCAGTTCTCAGAAATACTGGTAATGCAACTAAATATTAGTGCAGTGATTCAAAGTAAAGCAAACCCTTGAGACATTCTTCAGTTCATGCAGTAAATGTTTGAGTTTGTAAAGAAAAATGCCAATACTGCTATTTTATAACAGCCTCATGTTCCTTTTTCATCACTTTCTATAAAGGTAGAACACAAACTTGATCAATTCTGGTCATGTTTTGATTTGGAATCAAATGTGCTGTATTCCCAATGCATCGATATTATGGAATTAAAAACTATTCTAAGGATTGTGAACATTATTCACCGTTGTAACCACACTGCTATTATTCTGAACACATCTGTACATTTGCAGGCAGAACTCTTTACATGATTTAAAACATGAACGGCTTGTTTTTGCCACAACAATAATTCAAGCAGACCGTGTCTCTCTGTGGTCCGCTAGCACAAGTTCATCTACGGCTGTGGTTGACACAGAACATATTTCAATCAGGAGAGACTTTGTTGCAGA
>NC_045738.1:18859178-18859780 GCF_008692095.1 Etheostoma spectabile | reverse complement strand
TTTATTGTACATAAGCATAATATGAAATGTGCAGAGACTTCGGGGATTAGACTCCATCTTTATAAATACTTTAAAGGGGTAGAGAAGCCAAACATATTCCCCCCCGATGGTGATGGTGGAGAAGGAACCCGGAGCCCGAACAAAGGAGCTGTCTGACAGAAAGAAGAGGGAGGGGAGGAGGAAGGTTGCACGTTTGCCTGAAAAGACAGCTGATAGCAAGACGGACGACATTTAAAGCGGGATGTCGTGCTGTGATTGGATCGTGATTTTCGCGGCCAGTTTTGGTTGGTTTACTGAAAGTGAACGCCTCTTAACAGCGGAGCAGGTTTAGGAAGAGATAGTGGTGATTGAAGTTATTTAGAAGTCTATTTGCGCTGAGCTCCATTAGCGGTTCTTTTCAGGTGCAGGACTCTGGACAGCATCTCTGTACTTATTGACCACTTTTGACACAACAATATCAGCAACGAATTTCTTCATTTTGCATGAAACATCTGTGACACCATCTATAGAAAATGTAATAAATAAAAATTATTCCTTAATAGACTAAAATTAAGACGGAAAATAACTTTTTTAATGTTTATTCAGAAAAAAAAAAAAAAAAA
>NC_045738.1:18856858-18859168 GCF_008692095.1 Etheostoma spectabile | reverse complement strand
AATGGTGCTAATGGCAAATATTTTTTTAATTTTTTTTTTTAATACAGACAAAATAGACATTATAAAAGACATCTGAAACACATTAACGTTTGCAACAGGAACAAACTACTCATGTCAAAGTGTTTTGGGAAGGCGGCTACAGGCCTTAAAAAACAGGCACTCGACCTAGAAGATCACTTCTACACCGTATAACTTCGTACAAGTAATACATAAACCAACAGCTCTGAAATCAGACAAAATGCCATAGATTGAATGTGTACTGTGTGATTTGTTCAAGCGTTTATTTATTATCTCAGTCTGGTGCCCAATCAACGAAATCAGCTGCACCACAGTGTGTTGTGTACCGAAAAGATTTTAACCCGTTACAAGTTCCTTCACATAGAATACGTTAAAGCTGAGAGAAGCTTGCAGCCTTTTCAGAAAAGAAAAACCCATCGAGGAACATTTGATGAGTAGTTATCGATAACCGTGAAGGACATCCCATCACGTTAGAGGAGTAAACATACAACAGAACATTTCTGTGCGGCGCTGGCTTAAACTCACGCTCTTGCAGGACGAAAAGAGATCAGAAAGAGAAATGATTTGTTTCTCCTGTTGCTACCCCTCCAACATGGCAACTCCGTCTTAATAACATTAGCTCAACATTTTGAGTACACTAATTAGCCTTCTTCCCAAAAGTTAAACAAGGAAATTTGAGAAAACTCTCCTATACAGACCTGATATTGATCTTCTCATCTACCGCTCAGCCAACAAGCAAATAAGTATAATTTCTGAACAATTGAACGTGTCATTAATGCGCCCTGAAGAAGGAACCAACGACTGCTACCTTTTACATAAAATCCACTGCTACAAATAGTTTGGGTTGGCTGTCACAGAACTCACAAATTTAAGGTTCTTATTCACTAAAAAAACATACTTCTTTATGTGCTACAGTCCCCCGAATATGCAGCTTCAACATCAAAACTTCCTTTGGCAATAACAAAACAAAAATAACCTTCTGAAGGCCGAACATCGGTATTTTACAAAATGACTGTTTGGGTATTTACAGAGAAGTTGGAACAGGGAACACTTATAAGAATGAAATCTCTTCTACTGTGTGAAATTTTGGTAAAAATCATCAAATTAAATTCAATGAATTACATCTGGGCTGAAAGATATGTAGTAAAAATGATTTTAAAAGCTGTCAAACACAAGAACAGAGTGTTCCCCTGCGAGTCCAAAGACGCTTAAAACACTGTTGGCTTCTGAAGAAAATGTCTCTGAACTCAGCACAAAAATACAGAAATAAATCATAAAAAATCGAGTACTGCTAAAAAACATTTTTTAGAGATCAACACTGTGCGTAACAGTACAGGAAGTCAGCTTTTGTCAAGTTTGCAAAGGATATTGCTTCACAGTATGTGGACATCACGGATTGGTCCCGACAAAATCAACTTCCTCAGCACAAGTCAAAAATGAATTCTACACAGTTAGAAACAATACTGATGTATGAACTGCGTCTCTTTGAAGACACTGTTTCTTAAACTAAAGATTCTATACAACAGAACCAATGCAACAGATTGAAGAGCTACGACCCCTCGGGCACCGATGGGCGCGGTGGGAAACTCGCTGGATGACAACGATGCACCAATAAGGATGAGTGGCAAAATGTGGGGAACTGGGAGTTCCTTTAAGTCACGAGAACTGCGAACGCACCGAGTGTAGAGAGACTCAAACTGTTTAGGCGTGTCCAACCTATTACTGTACGAGCCCCTCGCTCAGAGAATCAGAGCACCACAAAAAAGGGGAACTGTGGGGGGGTTTGGGTAAAAAAGCAGCAATGGCAGTGACTCATCAAAATGAAAAGGAAAAACAAACAAACAGTCGGCCCCATGGTGTTATCTGAGATCTTTGGTGGCTTTGGGGACTTTTAAAACTTTGTAAATGTCATTGGAAAAGACCGTGGCGAAGTGGGGACGTGAGCTCTTGGACATGTGGGTGCAAAACGGAGTTTGACCAACATTTTGGGGATCCTCAATGTCCCAGATCTCGGGCATGCTGCACCCAGGCCTGGGCGAAGAAACAAGATACAGAGAAGAAGACAGAAGAAAACAAGGTTAGCATTTTTATCTGAATTTAAACTTATTAGTTTATGTTGTCTTTGTTATTCTATCTCGATTAAAAACAGCAAGTGGGGGGGGCAAGGGAACTTTATCAGGATGCATAGTATCCAGATCCATGAAATAACTGGCATTTAATAATAAAAAAATCTGCCTGCTTCTAAGGGAATCTGACATAGGAGTGTGTATACTTATGCCCCTGTATTTTAAG
>NC_045738.1:18855349-18856848 GCF_008692095.1 Etheostoma spectabile | reverse complement strand
TATTTATTTACGATACATTATTCATTCACAAAGAAAACTGGTGTCTTTAAATGTTGGATTTTTCCTAATTTTTTCAGTTAAGGCAACAAGATCAATTTGATTTTTTTATTCCTGTTTTTACTCAACTTGAGCATGGTTTCATAAACTTATGAGCAGCACTGTATCTACAGTTTGTTATCTATATTATTATTTTCTGAATGACCCGATTTTCTGTTTTCTTTTACATGTTTGCAATTAATCTCAAAGAAAGAAAAAAGGAAAGAAACGTGTTCCTGGGTAACAATGTGCCCCCTTTCTGTGAGGTACCTGGTTCTCCTTGTGCACCAGGAGTCCTCCAGGACGAAGTAGTCCACTCCCAGCTTCATCAGGTTCCCCCGCACCGTTTGGCCAGTCATGCGGCTGTACATGGAGTAGACCAGCTTGGTCCTCTCCCTGCGTGGAACGCAATACAGCGCCGTTACAAATCATAAGCTGGAACACAACTAGAGTCTAATGCAGCAGAATGAGGACTGAATTAACTACAAAGTTCTCCGTTTCATAATGCAGAACTTTGAACCTGCAAATATTTGGATGACATCCACTCTGATGGTCCTAAAGAAAATCAGCCATCACAGGATATTCCCAATGTTCAGACATTAATTTGAATGTTTTTTTAATCCTAATATCTTATTAAGTGAAGCATTGTAACAAGCTTGTGATCACTTTCTCCTGTAGTTTATGTGTGAAGATAGTGTTGACATTTCCTGCTGCTAAGGAAAGATAGAGTGATACATGTAGGAAAGAGAGACCAGATTTACACGAAGACAGATTTTACACACATTTTACATTCAATTCAAAAACTGCCTCGAGCCACATATGGATGCTTTGTTGAACACGTCATTTTGGTTCCTGATTTAAGCAGCGGAGCAGTTTGTGGTGCTGCGAGTTCCACTGACCTCAGACCAGAGTCTTCATAGTGGGGGTGGTTGACGATGGGCCGGCCTGTGGAAAGCTTCACGCTGGCCATAGTGGGCATGGCCCCAGCAAACACAGAATCTGCATCAATCACACATAAAACCACAAACAAATGAGACTACAAAGAGATGGAACAGGGAAGTTGTTTAGGTATAGAATGTACTTAGAAAAAACCTGATACTAGACCAGATCCCCTTGACGTCACACTTACGCATTTAGGACCCGATCTTGCACCGGGCGCAGCGCCAAGACTGATGCAAGTGTCTTTGCTAGTTTAAGACCGATGCAGTTGTGAATTTCCCGTCCAGCGCCTATGTTGTTTAAATGGCAAATGCACCTGAATGCATCTGTGCGCCAATGGGTGTGCTGGTCTTACAGGGAGGTGTGTTCAGGTGCATTCTTGGCATATTGCTAACTTGAGGCAGCGGAAAGTGAGCTCGCCGTTGACTGTTAGAAAAATTACAATACATACTTTTTCTCTGATTATTTTTTAAATTGTTTGCGTAAGAATGCCATATTATACTGATCACTCTAAACAAGATAAC
>NC_045738.1:18855255-18855339 GCF_008692095.1 Etheostoma spectabile | reverse complement strand
GGAGCCATCATCTGTCCTTGTGAAAGGCACAGGATGTTTCTGGGGGAGGAGCAGGCCGAGGAGATTCCCAGACCCAATGAGATA
>NC_045738.1:18846624-18855245 GCF_008692095.1 Etheostoma spectabile | reverse complement strand
ATCCACTTTGTTAGGACTTTGTGTTAACATCCACTTTGTATAAATAAGCGGCTGTAGAGAGCATCCAGTTAGGCATTTTCTGTAATATTCTGTAGTGTGGAAACTGTCTCCTTGTGTCACAACTAAAAATTGATGGGTACTCGGGTCCCCATCTCTGGTCTATAGGCATCGGACTTCTTTCTGATTATCTGGCAGATTTACATTCAAATTGTTTTCCCAGAAACACCTGTCAGTAAAACACTGTGCAATTCAACAGCAACACAAACTACATATAACAGTTTCAACAAAAAACTCAATAATATAACATTCATTAAGGGGAAGATTGATAGCGGTATTAGGGTATTGCACCGCATTAGTTATAACTAGGTGTACCTAATTAACTGGCAACTGAGTGTAAAGTTAAAATGATTGACAACAAAACAACAGTGACCATTTAAAACTAATTTTGCCCAGTCTAATCTTAGATGTCTAAACCAAACCCATACTCACTAGGTGGAGAAACGACTAAATGTCAAAATGTTAAATAACTTTGTGATTATCGAACTCATTATACAGACATTTCACTATGGCTGGATGTCCAGAGTCTAATTCACAAGGTCCTGATTTGGTTACATTTCCATTCAATATATTGAAATTGAGTTGAAAACCAATTTTGCTTGGATATGAAAGAGATTCTACACCGCCGTACCCTAATCTGCTGCATTATTAAAAGTATCAATGTTCATCAATTTCTTTCAACCCAGCCCTCTATTTTACTGTAGTCATGGAAGCAGGCGACGTCACTCACCAGGCCGGGTGTTTTCCTGGATCCAGTCCAGCAGCTCCTCCTGCGGCAGGTTGCTGAACTCTCCAATGATCCCCCACTGGGCCTGCAGGTTGGCCACTCCCTGTACGGCCATGATGGCCATGACTGCAAACACTGCAACTTGGGGTTTATATCTCTCCCCGATCCAGCCAAACAACTGACATAACCACCAGGGGGGGAGAGAGAGAGCATTGTTAAAGGACAGAATGTGTGTTCAACAAAATGCACCATACACATCTAAATTTAAGTGGAGGAGAAACTTTAGTAGTTTGACATTAAGAAAACAAAAATAAAACTTTTTTATATTTTTTAAATGTAGAGGACATTGTAATTTTTAATTACAGACAGACCTACTCTATAACAGGTCTCTAATACCAACCCAATTAATGCTAAATAGTAATATGCATGTGTGTATGTGTGTATGTGTGTATGTACGTATGTATGTATGTACGTATGTATGTATGTATGTATGTATGTATGTATGTATGTTAAGTGTTTCTGAATTTATTGTTTGTTATTTATATTATTGGTTTAAGTATGTACAGTACCATCAACTAAGACTGTTCCTAGTGAGTGCTACATCCCTAAATCTCTTTGAGATTCGGACCTGTTTGGAGGCAGATGAGCGAGGCCATGAGCACATGTGGGGCGTCAGGAAGAGCTTGAGACGCATGATGAGGATGGCCAGGACAGCAAATGCCACCAGCTGCAGGCTGTGGTACACCAGCTGCAGAGGAACAAGTTTGTCACACACACACACACACACACACACACACACACACACACACACACACACACACACACACACACACACACACACACACACACACACACACCACACACACACAACACACACACACACACACACACACACACACACACACACACACACACACACTGATCAGAACTGACAAGAAGGTGCAGAGGAAATAAAGTCGAGCAACATAATCTTATCTCCTCAGCAGCCGAGGCAGTTAAACACAGACAAACCCAAAACTCAGCGCAGATTGTTTCAACCCAAACACAACTGGATTCACATTCCTGGAGTATTAAAAAAGCTTTATTTAGATTTCACATTGCTGCAATATGTCATTACAAAGACATCAGAGAATGAAAGTTGAAGGGCTCCAGGCGAAGACTAGGCTGCTTTTTTGTGGTACAGCACAATATCAATGACTTTGCATGCTGGTAAATAGTTGTCCTAATTTGCATACCCTGCTTTAGCCTTGATATAAAGATTGACAGTCACTCGAGACTTGCAAAGTATTTGAATCTGACTTTCATCTCACCGAAAAGAAGTAGAGAGGGGCTCAGTGTTTTAAGTGTAAACTGTGTTGCGGTAACAAGTTGAAAGTTGCACGCACGCACGCACGCACTTTTTTTTGCTGCATATCTTTCCCCTCTCTCCCCCCTTTCCTATCTACAGCTGTCCTGTCTATTAAAAAGCTAATAAAATGCCCAAAAAATAAAAAAAAACTTTAAAATATTAAATATGTTGCAGCCTTTTGAGATATGTATATTTCTCCAGTTGATGCTGCAATGACAATAAAAAACCTTTTTCTTTTTCCCTGGCTCTGTCGGCCTCTGCCTGCCTGAACTTTAATCCTCAGTGGAGTCTGAGTCGTAGTAAAAGATAATTTGACTACTAGTCAAACATAGGAAAAATCAAATATGCAATCTGCAACGATTGCTTTAAATTCCTAAAGTGAAGCCACTGCTTGCCCTGTTGCTAGGCTACTGTTTTTCTCTTTAAATGACACAAAATGGAGAAAAGTTGCACTTAATAGATAATCATGACATCTGTCTAACTGAGATGTAATGTGAGATAGTTTTTTGAAATCGGCATCATGGATAAAAGAATTGTGTATCAAGGTAAGGCTGCATGTTGATGGAAAACGCTACTGCCTCGCAGCAGCTCACACTCGAGGCAGTGGAGGCACTACAAATGAACGCAAGAGTAGGTTGGTGAATTGCATTCAAATTGATTTGTATGAATTTTGTGTTCTAAATTTCTTAAAAAGTGGCAGCCAGTTGCAGCCCTGCTGTCAATGAAGCTATGAACCCTTCAGATGCCTCTGAAGAGTTCATAGCTTCATAGCTCCCCTCCAATTAAAACTGACCTCGAGAAAAGCTTCATTTGCTGGACGGACCGTATAATGACATTTGCATGATGCTTTGATCGTTCCCTGTGAGGAGTGAGAACATCCCTCGGGGCTCTGCACGGTTAATCATTGATCCATACAGAAACATTAAAGCAATTATCTGAGAAACTCTGGAAACTTCCAAACACTGTGGCTGGTGGATGAACATTGAGCGTTTTCCTGCCCTGGGAGAAATATTACAGAAAATGACATGCAGCAGCTGAGAGACAGAGAGCTGACAATAGGCAGCACGGGGAGATTTCTGAGTGGAAGGGAAGATGCCTTTCATAACTTAGTAATGAGAAAAAGGATGGAAACCACTTAGGGACATAGTCACTGAGCAGATGTTACTGCACTGGAGGAATATAATCAAATAAAACGGATTTAGAAAAATGGAACAACGCTGCAAAAAAAGAGCCTACGAGTTCACATTGAGGTGCTATCATGATAACACTTGTGCATATGCTTAATAATAATAAAGGATGTGAAAAGTATTTTGTCTTACCTCTCCTTTTGCAGCTATTTCAGACCTACAACACAGAACAGACAGACATAAATAAACTCAGATGACAAAATATCTGTATTAAAAGCTTTTATAAAACATATTTTATTAAAATCTGTTACTAATTGATAGAGTCAACTGTAAATATAGTTACAGCAACATGGCCAGCGAGAAGGCCTCAGGACGCTCACCCTGAAGCTTCATCAGCATCATCAGGCTTGACAGACGCCTTCCCTCCGTCCCTCAGGAACCGGACTATATCCTGGATCGTCTGAAAAGGACAAATGGTTAGAATGAAATGCAAAAAGGAAATTCCTTCAAATGTCATGTTCTCACACAAAAAGCAGTTCACCGTAGGAGAAGATCTTCCTAACAGCTTGCTCATGTACTGCATACCATGCTTTGTCAAATCGACTTAAGTATTCTTGGCTTAGCGTGGGCAAGGCGTAATGAGATTAAACTAAATAAAGAGCAGCTCCATGAATATCTTTTTTCTCTGAGGCTTCCCCCCCCCCCAAAAAAAGTTTCAGGAATCCAGAATAAATCTTCCGTTCTCAAAGCTTAACTATACAGATGTAAATGTCAACTACCCTCCATATGCAGAGAATGAGACCACTACAATTTTCTGAAACTAAAAGGAGTATATAACCTGAATTTATATTTAAAAAGCAACAACAACCAAATAACCTCCTCCTATATTCTAGCAGTTTTCCTGTGATTAAGTAATCAGAGCAGATCAACTCCCGGTTTAGACTGCGACTCACTGCATGTTTGACTGCCTGCTCTGAAAGGTGTGTGTGTGTGGGGGGGGGGGGGGGGGGGGGTGGACACACTTTTTCACATCTGTACAGTTTCTCTAACTACAGCCTACACTCCTAAGACTAGTTATTTCCCAAGGATTGTGCACACAAAGACCGGTGTTATGCATATATAGGATTCTTCTGTTACGTCATGTGCTGCATTTAACTACAAGATGCAGGGCTGCAGCTAGGGCTGTAACGATACACCAAACCCAGGGTTTGGTTCGTATCACGGTTTTTGACCCACGATTAGGTACAAACCTCTCAATAAACGTAATACAACTTTTTTTTCTGCCACATGGCATTATTTTGTCAATGATTACATCCCACTTTGCAACACAGTTATACAACAGAGACCTTATTTATTGATATTGATTGATTTCAATATTGATCGATCCAACACCAAAGATTCTTTTGTACCTTTAAATAATGTTTCCAAAATCGTTTTGGCGGTTCATTAACTCGTTGGAATGAGACATATGACTAATGGTAACGGTAACCATGACGGACAATTTCACTCCTAACCTGTAGGGGGACCGAAGAGGAAAAGTGCTTGGTGCTTACAGTAAAAGGTGCTGGTTGACAAGTAGCTAATGTAAATGTTGGTGGGTAACATAAGATTACGACACCATTCAACAAGCTCAGTCATTTTTAGTATGATTGTTTTGACCACGGTTAACAACTCTGGGCTAACCCACGAATTCAATGGTAATTTAGCCAGCTTCGTGATTTAGCCATCACCCCAGCAGTGTTAGCACGTGGGCTACTTCCACAATGTGTGTTCATGACACATCCAACCACTAGGAAGAAGACCTTCATTTGTCTAAGCTTATGAATCTACTGACTGGGGTTTAACCACAGAAAGATCTACATTATCTTTAGGGTCCTTTTTTTGCTTTGCAGACAGACTTTTGTGTAGATAAGCATTTTGTTGTTGTTGGGGAAATCAGATTTGTTCTGCTTCTTAGAAAACTTTTCAAAAGTGTTTGAATAGCTACATGACAACTTACCTTCCAAGCAATGACAGCAACCACCAGCACGTTGATGGGCAGCAGCAACGTCTTGAGGTAACGTATAGGGGTCTGAGGGGGAGAGAGACAGACGCACAGTCAGGTACAAAATCTAATATTGTACACTGTACTCTAACCAGCTGTATTCACGGTCACAACATGCAAACACAAACGTGAAACCAGGTGGCTGTGTAGCACAGACTCTACTAAAAATACGCTGCTAGGTTCTGCAATTGGGTTTCTATTCCCCCATTAAATTCAGAGCACAGATCTGTCTCCCTCCTGCTGTGAGAAAATACCAGCCTCTTTGATACAAAACAGCAGGCTTTTTCTCCTGATTAAAGAAATGGGTTTCAAACCAAACCCCCCAAGACTTGTATTTTTTATCAGTGAAAGCCTCACGCATGAGAAATAGAAAATCTGTGATCGAGGGCCAGATTTTACCTCCAACTCCATGAAGTCAAATTCTGCAGCACACGTGTACATCAGAGTGTGGAAGTCCTTGTAGCTCGTGAACTTAGACTTGATTAATGCACTGATGTGAGCCTGAAAAAAAAAAAAGAAACATTACAAAACATGTTTTTCTATAAATTAACAATCATCTAATTCCTGACATTTAAATGATTGTTAATTGTTCAGTATGACCTTTTCTGATGGTGGCATTTAACAATGTAACTGTTAAATAGGCCGTTAAACCTTGGCTGCTAAGCTTTCACTTGAGGGTTGATTACACAATATGACTGGAATATCATTTATTTAACATTAATTGTACAGTGTTTGGGGTAGTGTGTATTGGTAAACATTTATATGAACTGATCCACATTTAAAAACAAATCTGTGCTATTAAACTTTTCCATATGTAAACAAACATTTTCCGACGTTCCTTTCTCTTTCTAGGAACCCTTCATAGTCGTTACTCTGATTTTAGATCAACCATATTATTCAGGAAAACAATCTACTTTAAAGTGAATATTAGCAGGTTTTCCAGAGACATGAATTTCTCAAAAGAAGGTTATGTGGCTTACATCATCAGAGGCAGAGAGGACTGTAGACAGCATGAATTTGAGCAGAACGGTGAAGCCAACCCAAGCCAAACCCTGCATGAGCTGAGGAGGGAGAAGAGATGCACACTGACAGGCTGACTTGTGCACACACACACACACACGCACACACACACACACACACGCACACACGCTAGAGCCCAACCAACAAAGGATTTTTTAGGCCGATAACGATGCAAATATTTGGTTATTTAAAAATCTGATATTCCGATACATCGGCCAATATATTTCTTTTTTTTTAAATCCAGAAAAGCAAAACAAAACATAAACACTAGTTATTTGTTAGTTCTCACTAAAATAATATGATAGAAATTAGTTTCATTGTCACAACAAAACAGAGGAACATCTAAATATATTAAATAAAATGTATAAAAATACAAACTTAAGATATTAAACTTACTTTTTTCTTTTATCAGCCATCATAAATGCAGATACCGATGTATCGGCCGGGCTCTAACACACACACACACACACACACAACTCAGACAGGAACCTGTAATCTTTCCTCTTTTAACCACAAACTATCTCATCCAAAGCTAAGGCTGCGTAATCAACAGCATCTTCATTTTCTGGAGATGATAGTTTCACATACGAGTGCATAAGACACAACTGAATGAACATGTTATATGAGCCACATTTGGTTATTTCTGCCATTATAAAGTGGCAAAATTGATGTGTATCCCTCTAAACACAAGAAGGAGAAGTCATTTCTACATACCCAGATGACGACGCCAGGTTTAAAGACTTGAGCAAATCGATCCCTTAATGCAATGATTGCCTGTAGGAAAAATAAATAAATACCAAAACAGAATTCAAAAGCACAAAAGAAATTATACATAGTTACCCCAAATGATAAAATACACAATGGTTTTATATTTTCATTCCCATTTTCCTCTGCAATAACCAATTTTTCCAACAAATGTATTTGTTATTTAAGACCAGATGGATACATTAATCAAATTGAAGTTATCTTGACTGACCCGATAAATCTCGGAGCATTAACAGTTGAACAAATACATCGGACTTTACAAAAGGTCCAACTCACCCAGATGGAGACTAGCGAGGAGGCGTAGAAGGACGTGAGCAGCATGGCATTTCCAAACATCAGGATGAAGCAGACGCCGAGAGTGATCTGTAGGATGAGAACAGGTAGGAGAGGAACGGTCACCTGCTTGATGAGCACAATCTGTCGCTGTGAATAGATAGAACGCCAAACATGTGAGCCTGGCAGGAAGCTCAGAGGCACAGCCATCTTCTGCAGGTTTCCAGTTGTTAAGGCAAAAACTCGGGAGCAGCACAACTCATGATTTGGATGACCTTGATGAATTACACAGGAGCATTTAATGAATTCTCAATTAAGGATAATTATGGATACAATGCGGTGCCATGCCAACTTCTGAATTTCCCATCTTCCTGAAGGTGTATTTCTTTTATAACACACTGGCTTATTGGGACTTTAGCTTATTCACCGTATCCCCCAGAGTTAGATAAGTCGATGCATACCCTTCTCATCTCCCTGCATGACGTAACTCTCTGGAGCAGCCATCGCTAGCCTAGCTTAGCGCAGATACTGGAAGTAACAGGGTCCAGCTATCCTACTGCTCCCAATAAGTGACAAAATAACGCCAACATGTTCCTATTTACATGTTAAGAGTTGTACAGTCACAATGTGTACAAAGAACAAGGTTACATGAGACAGCCATCTTCTAACCGTATGTAAACTGGGAACTATATTCTCATTAGCCGAAGCACTGCTACTTGGGCAGAGTGACTTGCGAGCCACCTGAAAAGCACAATTGTTAGGGACTCTTCATTTTCTATTTAAAAGGGGCTTCTGGAGGAGTTTTGGGGTCTTTAAACAATAAAGACTTGACCCTCCTTTTGCCAATGATACATTTTTCTATAATCCTCCAAAATGATTGGGAACAAGGCACGACCGTCCAACAATTTACTGATGCCTGTCACGCCCCGATTTGAGTTGAGTGCAGATGTGAGTTGCACATGCTCAGATTTAAACGGTTTGCGGCATGACGTGTCATAGTGAAATTTGTGAAATTCATGAAATAATAAACTTATCTCATTACAAACAAAAGCAGAAGATGGGAATCATTTCAGAAATGTTGTAGCTATCTATGATTTGTTTGATTGCCAACATTAGCTCACAACGCCATTCAAGTGACAGCCTTTGTTGTGTGTGATCGCTAACTTGAAGCCGGCAGTGAACAAACTTGGTTAAGTAAGTCCATTTTTACTGTATTAACATTACAGAAGTCTCTCGTTAGCATCTTGTATGCTACTTGTT
>NC_045738.1:18846366-18846614 GCF_008692095.1 Etheostoma spectabile | reverse complement strand
GCATGTGTGACTCAAATCTGCACTCGACTCACATTGGGGGGTGACAATATCTTCTATTCTGTTTGCGCTTGGCAAAGATGTACAGATAGCCATTGTATGGAAACTCAATGCAACACTTGCATTACTGCATTACTTCAAATACTAAGGTACTCCTCTAGTAAACTAGTATTCACATGAAATAAAACAATAAAACATTGAAACCATTCAACAAGCACACATTAACAAATTCAACACGTGAACTGGTTGCT
>NC_045738.1:18845873-18846356 GCF_008692095.1 Etheostoma spectabile | reverse complement strand
TCACTAGGCTTCCTCAGTCATTGTATATTTTAGCATTATGTAAAGCTGCCAAAGCTGAACATTATCCAAAACAAAAAATGTTGTACCAAAGAAGTAATTTATTTCCTCACTGTACTGCACTGTTTATAGAAGGAAGTCAATAAAGTCTTTCTCATCTTAGTGCCAGACAGATCAGTTGATCAAAGTAGTTGTGAGTTGCAGTCCTACACGTTTGTATTCCTCATAACATGTGACACTGCTCCTTAGGGCTGGGCGCTATGGAGAAAATCAAATCTCACGAGATTTTTGACCAAATACCTCGATATCGATACAGCAGCAATATTGTAGCGTTGACTATTGGTGCTTTCACTACATATTTACACAATGGGATTTTTGATAAATAATCATCGGAAATGTGGATATAATGACTGGGAAGTGGGTTAAGGCTAATAATAGTACAGTTACAGTCTGGTAGGTTCAGGAAATGACATCACTTTACTGTAA
>NC_045738.1:18839880-18845863 GCF_008692095.1 Etheostoma spectabile | reverse complement strand
TTAAAACCAGGAAAAGACAACACTTATGCCAAGTTATGACAATATCTGTTTCATATCACAATATCAATATAATATCAATATATTGCCCAGCTCTACTGCTCATTAAGGTTCATTTACAGCGCTGTAGTTCATAGAGGACACATGCATATGTATCTGGATATCTGTCCTGTGCACGCACGGATGTACACACACACGCATGTATGCACACACAAAGCCATTGCAGCCAAGCGCTCTAAATTATGCAGTGGCATATGCCTTCCTCAGACACAAATCTCCACCATCTTAACACAAAAGGCCTTCTCCCTATCTGTGGAGCACACCGGGTCCTGGCTAACAGCCTGGCATGCTGAGGGGATTAGGGGGAAAGAATGTGGAAGAGAGGGACCAAAACACACACACACACACACACACACACACACACACACACACACACACACAAAACATCTTTCCACATCAACACAGATATTCTTTTGTCCTTGGCAGGGTGAAGCAAGTTGCCCACATTTCCCCCCTCTTCCATGCTAAAAAGGCAGCCGTGCATGTGCAGTGGCAATCGTTAATGCTAAAGAAAAGTCATCCCTGTGTCGTCCTCCCGGCTCATGAAATTCTTCCGTCCGAGGAGCTGAGCGAGATAAGGCAAGCCGAGGCAGAGCATATTACAGCTCAGAGGATAGCAGCCGGAAAGACTTTCACTTACGTTGGGCACAACACATAATCTTCACATACACACAGTGAAAGCTAATGCACATTTGTGATATACCAAACTACTGAAATGAACCTCTGAAAACCTCTACTCAGGATAACTTCTCGTTTCTTTTGAGATCCTTTCTCTCTTCATTCTGTGTCTAAATTAGCTTTGTATCAACTCACTTGGCAATGGCTTGAATGCAACAGACGTTCATCAATATCAAAAAGTTACACACTTAAGCTTTAACACTCTGATGGATGGAAAGACTGATGTGGGATTTCAGGAAGGTGATCTACTGTACCATGTGAGTGACCAGGATGGATTGCATCTTGGCGGCGCCGAGGTAGCCCAAGATGTAAGAAGCAAACAGAGAAGCCACCTAGAAAGGAAACCAAATCGACAACCATAACAATGTACTCCAGGAAACATAACTCCCCCCCCCCCCCCCCCCCCCGCCTTAACTCTTGTTATCTCTACACTACGGCTATCTAAGACATACATTTACCCCCCAGAAAGGTTTCATAACAGAATGACTTCATTATTTAAATTTGCATTATTTCAATGATGCATTATACAACTCAAAGTAAAAAACCTTTCCACATCATCACATATTCCACTTAACAATTCTGTTTCCTCATTATACTTCTTAAATGTTGAATTACATTTCTTGAAACGGTATTGCAAAAGCCTGTTTTAACTTTTTGTTATTCCTTTTACTTTATTTCTTATTATTAATTGCTTTAGCTGTGTCTACCACACAAAAACAGAATAGAATATAGAATTATTAATGAAAAATGTAAGGTTGAGTTGAAATAAATACTTTAAATGCAAATATTAATTATTAAGTTGTAATAGCTAGGATTCTGTATGTGGCAAATTCCGGTCCCATAGCTACATACAGTTTGCATGCCTGCAACTACATACACACAGTATATATATATAATATATATTATATATTATATATATATATATATAATATATATATATATATATATACCACACCCAACACACACACACACACACACACACACACATACACATATATATATATACATATATATATAGACACAAAATACTATAGAGATTAATACCTGCAAATTTGTAGTAATGTTTGTGATTCTAAAAACTTTTAAAAACCAGCAGAGTGTACTATGTCAATCTATTCCCACTCCTTCCACACTGAGGAGTAAGCAGTGTGGGGGGGGGGACATACAGTATTTGTTAGGCACACAGTGGATGAGGCGGACAGGCTCAATTAGCCGCTGAAAAGAACAAAACAAAGCAATAACAGCTGTTAAATAACTTGTCTCGTGTACATAAAGCTGCAGTGCCCTGAGGGGGCCGCCGACAGCGTGGGCTTAACTGCTGCCGAGCACAGACGCTGGCAGCAGTGACCCTCTTATTCTGGAGTCATGGTTCAGACTCCGGCTCCTCCGTCTGTCAGCCTACACTATTTAACCCACCACTTCTTTCTTTAACTTGTGAGTCTGCATCTCTTTATCAGTCTCAACGTTTTCCACTTGCACATGCTAATGATGTTAAAAGCATATGTTCCTACTGTTTGTTATGAGAGGTTTATGAAACAAGGATATAAATGGCGTGTTCTTGTAATTTAGTCATCTCTGTCCCCTTTTCTTTCCCGCCTCTTCGTATCCCTCCCACCCTGGCTAACTTCTGCAATCTATGCACCTTCCTTACCCGAGTCCTCCGTTCTCTCCAAGTCTCTATTTTCTCCCTAATCTCTCTGCCCCTTCTGTTTTCTTCCCACATTCTCTCTCTCTCAGTGTCTCTCTTGCTCTCAGTTTACCTGAGTGAGCAGCACAAACTGGGCAAACTGCCAAGGAAGCATAAAGCACAAATTGGAGATGCCCAGGGCGACCATGGCTGTCCTGCTCGGGTTCCGTGTCCTGGGGAGAGAAGAGAGACAGAGGAGGGGAGAGAAACAAAAAACAAAAAAACATAGTGGTAAGAGAGTGTGGGTTTAGAGGAGATAAGAGAAAATGCATTAAGACGGCTGAGAAAACGCACACACCTACACAAGCACACACATTCAATTTCCCTCTGCGTGTACTACAAAGCCCCAGTTATGCACCGAGCCAGCCACAGAAATACGACACACAGTTCATTCTCCTTTTAAAGCTGGTGGTGGCGGCGTCCGCTAGTTGATGTGCAATGAGAAAGATTACAAGTGACAAGTACGTTAGCTCAGCACGCTGCCTGCTTCAGTGCATGATTTAGCAGAAAACAGAAGCAAGCTGAGCTTCCCCCCAGTGATCACGACACACAGGGACAATTGTAGCATGTCTTTCTTTAATGTGACAGGGAAACAGCTGTTGGATCATGTTTTACTTCTGTTGTTTCACGTACTGTATCTAACTGGGTGTTAAAATGAAAAGAAAACCACATGCTTGTCCATGTTTTTTGTTTCAGGCACCAATGTTCAATAAGATCTGGGGAGTTAATACCAAAGTACTGGACAGTGATCCACCACCACTTACACGTATTTAGCAGAGGGTTTAGGGGTCCTCCTTCTACATTACGTTTTTCAAAAAACATAATGCATTACAACATACAAACAACAACAACATACATTTTGGACCATTTATCATAACCATATCTGTGTCTAAATGTAAAGCTAGATAGTTTTGATGCTTACATTCATTGTATAATCTTCACTGCCCCACAAGGAGCAATGTGGAAGAAATGCATTCCAGGCTGTTTCGGATGCCAGTAGATGAATGACTAGCAGGCAGCCTGAAGATATTTTTTTTAACAATATTTGTACATTACGTAAACCCACCAACCTGTTCTCGCAGCTATAACCTACAAAGGATAGACATGGTTATGATACCAGACTGGCCGTAGGTTATGGCTTTACGCTGCTAAATTCCCAGAACCCATGCCATTAAAAAAATGGTAACATATAGAGCTGTAAATATTGGACCAGCCTCCCCCAACATTTAATCTTAATGGGAAATACTTCAAGCTTCAAAAAGAATCTAAGAGAAGCTGTTATCAGCAATTCATTTCTATTGTCTTTTTTTCTTTTTCTTTACTATATATTTTATTTCAGAATACGGTTTTCTTTTGTTGTTTTTATAACACGAACATCCTGCTAATGTGCCTTTTGTTTTTCTAAATCCAGCAGGTTTTCATTGTTCTAATATGACATGCATTTTGCTTCATAATAATTTTTTTGTATTGTGTTTGACCCCCAGAAGAATAGTTTCACCACGGTGAAGACTAATGGAGATACCTAAACAAACTATTTTTCCACATGATAAACTATATTTTACTATTCATTCAGCTGAGGTGGTTCCCAAAATGGCTTGGGTGCTGCACCTAAGCCTTGGCAATGTGTACTTTAGGTGCACTCACTGCTGGATAAAAAAGAGAAACCCTAAATTACACAGGTAAAACTCCAGACAAGATTTAGTATTAAACTTAAAGAAATAAAATTATTTTTGTATGTTGTAATATAGATAATTTGCTAACATGGTAAAAGAAGACTTGTAGCAGGATAATCTGGACCACTGTGATTTTGAGGCCGAGATGCTGGCGGAGAGTTTACCGTAGGATGTAGGTGAGAAGAAGCATCTGCAGGACTAAGAAGGGGTAGGCAAAGCTCTCCCTCAGAGGCGGAGTCCACATCACACGAGTGCTCTGATGACATCCAGGAAGATGCACATAGACAAAAAAAACAAAACATGCACAATTAAAAACAAATCAAAGCATCACAGCTGTGCCATTTAGGTATTGGACTTGGACTATTAGACTGTATCAAAGAACTCCGATCGGGGAACAAAAAACTTGATCGGGACTTCCTAAGTTTTTTGGTCCCAGGCTGCCACGCATTCTTGATTGTTTGTAAAAAGGGAAACCTTTTTCTATTGCTTGATAAAGTCCCCTATTTATACAGACTTCCAGTGTTTTCTCTATGTTGATTTAGTAGTGGCGCACCGTCACGGCAAAGTTTCTGCCGCCACGGTATCAGAAATAGGGCAGACGCACAATGTAGATGCGGTTGGCTTTTAAATGATCCAGCCTGTTAGCTGCTCCTCACATTGCAACAACAACAAGTAGAACTATTCAGAGGTTATTGGGCCCGCCCAGTTTAACGCCACATACTGTTGTGTTGGTGTAGTTTATTGTCAAAACGTTCGCTTTCTTCCGAGTCGACTATTAAATGAACAGCTCTGCCAAAAACGTCACCACGTTGGGTCTGTTCTGATTGGACAATGTTAAACTTTGCCCGTTCTGTCAACTCATCGTCCTGATATCAAACATCTGGTAATATTAAAACATTAAGTGAGTCAGTGTAATGTAATATAAATTGGAAATAGTCTATAAATGTAGTCAATTGGGTTTTGGTTTCCTTATGAAGAATTTCTTGTAAAGTTCATTTTGTAGACCTGTTGTAGATGTTAAGTGCCCTATTGTTGGGACAGACCTGCCCCCACTGCTGAAAAAAAATCCTAAAAGGAAACACTGCAGATTTTACGCTAATATGTTACAAGTTTGGAACCTCGGCGCACTCAGCTACATTACCAAACTACTGCTTCCTCAAATAAAAAAAAAAAGGGATAAACCACAGATGTTCCTAAAATCGACCACTGCACTCAGGGGAAAGAAAAGACTGGAATGAAGAGAGCATTGTGTTTGAGAGGATTGAGAAACACCTGCGAGTGTGTTATTGAAATGTCGGCATATCAACTGGGAAAAAAAGAGATACTATTTGTTGCAAAGGAAATTGGAGAGAAGAAGGTGGGAGGAGGGACTCAGCTTTCAGTGCCAACTGAAACCAACTCTAAGCTCCTTTGAGGGAAAAAATGAGCCCCGCTACTTTTCAGTAATATACAACCAGATAGACTTATTGCACAGAATTATAGTACGAAGCAACAAGTGTTTAGTTTCCCTGACTCACTGACACTGATTTTAAGGGTAATGCACTTACCTCGCCGTGATTGAAGAAAAAACACATCGTGGTGACAACGCCGCCCAGTCGACTGCCACTAGACAAGAGAAATGGAAAGTGAGGACAGAAGACAGAATACATATTTGACAGGAGACCGCTGTACTCTGTTAACTCTATTGTGTCTACGTCTGACAGCTGACAGCTGAGCAATGACATGGCCTATAAAAATCCATCATCTCGTCTCAGACGCCCACCAGAGCGTGAGAGCGGAGTTACCTGAGGTAGGCACCGTAAATGAAGAACAGGCTCATCATCGCGCCGTTCAGCAGGAACACAAAGGCCACGTAGAAATACGCCGGGTCGCCCATCCCTAATGTGCA
>NC_045738.1:18837884-18839870 GCF_008692095.1 Etheostoma spectabile | reverse complement strand
CACACACACACACACACACACACACACTTGGTTGATGAACAAAAGAAGTACTTGACAACAATTTTAATGATCGCCATTTATCAACCCCAAAGATGGCAAACATTGACTGCTTGCAGCTCCCCATATGTTATCCCTGCTCTCTTTCGGTCCTCTCCTCTTTTTACTGGGTCCGATCCAACCAAAAGGCCCCGGGAATTACTTTTAAATTAAAGGTTTTTGTCTGTTGTATATTACTTTTAAGCGTCATTAAATTCTGATAATATAAATACTATACAAAGACACACAAAAAAACAGTTCAGAAGAGAAGAAAGGCTAAGTCTATGTTCTTAAAACCTCCCTTAACACGCCTGTGTCTTAATTTGGTTTCTGTTACAGTCTGAAGGTGGCATGCACAAGTCTCCTCAAAGCTGAAAATTAGGTCAGTGTGCACAAATAGCCCATGAAACAGGTAGTGTCTCTGCAGAGCTCTTGGCCAGGATGACAAATCCATGGTGCTCTGCTCTTCCCATGAGGATGCCACAAACCCCAACCAACCACCTGCTGCAGGCGCTCTGTGGCCTGTTTTATCTTCAATTTATTTCTTTCTTTCATAGGCATATTTTTAATTTTAGTTTTTTTAAATGAGGTACATTTTTGTAGCCTGATCTCACCATTGGCGGGGCTCAATCCGAGGGGCGGGATAAATAGTAGGCTATCAAATTCCCTCTGCACGCAATAGGATAGCACTACAACAACACTGGTTGATAGATTCAACTTTTGCCGTCGGCAAAACTCCAAACATGTCTTCGTTTTTAAAGAATGACTTCAGTGATTTTAGCTCAGTTTTTGGGGAATTCTGTAGGCTAAGTATTTTGTTTGACATCCCAGTCATATGAAGAGCATATCTGAGTGTTATTTTGTACAACAGTACAATGAACTAATCCATTTTATGCATTTATATGAAGATATAGTATAATCCGTGCAACTTTTCTTTTACGGTTACTTTTGGTCTTCCACCACTGAAGTGACGTAGCTTGTCTGCGTGCTCCATCAAAAACTTTTGGCCGTGTTTTTAAGTGGGAAGCCAGTGAGGCCAGAGAGCTCTGCTGTGTGTTACGCCCTGTCAGGCAACCACATTGGCAGTCTCCAGGCCAACAGAGAGAGTTTGCAATTGACTGCAGCTAACATGAAATTAGAAATTTTAAGTTGCAAAACAAAATGGTCAAAACGTGGAAGATGAAATAAAAGGTTAGGGTCTGGAGGCCTTGTGGTTAAAACACATTTCATATACCGTGGGATCTTAAAGTCCCCCTCTATGTCTCTCTCTCTCTCTTCCCACATTTCCAGTTACCTCTCCAATAAAGCACTGTCGGGAGAGACTAAGGATCCATTTGAATCGGACTACAGGTTGTTTTAATAAACCAAACTTTCTCTTTGCAGATGGAAGTCTATAAAGATCACATAGATCTCAAATTTAGATTACACTAAAGCTTGACTTGCATTAGTAAGTGTGTGGCATATTTGAGGTCTGGGGAAGTTACAGAACACTTCCCTTTGACCAGCAAGTTGACCTGATCGAAACAGTAGACATCAAAATATATTACACTGAGTAATAATGAGTCCCCTTTTTAACACAGAAGGGTTAGGGTCCTCACCTTGTACTCAGAGACCTAGTGGGTAGACGCAAATAGACTTCACCTCACTACATTAGCAGATTCACAGAAAAAATTGGCAAGGACTAACAAGGTGCAGAGAAGTGTGTTGACATTACTAAGAGCCGTTGACTTGACGGTACATCACGGAACAAATAGAAAACGGAGCTTGTTCCCACAGCAGCTCAGTACGAAAGTGACGTAAAATGTGTCTTGCTGCATCTCACAGAATAATGTACCAGCTAACATTTACAGGAAATGTCCCCACTTCTCCGACTGTCAGCTCTTATGCAAGGCAGCGTGTGCGTCAGGTTTGTGTAAACATTGGGAAAACTGCCTGAGTACATCGACCCCG
>NC_045738.1:18835389-18837874 GCF_008692095.1 Etheostoma spectabile | reverse complement strand
GGCCCTCACTTCACTAATGAGCCTGACAGAAACACACAGATCGAAGCTCCGCAACGGAAAGCTGACAAGGGTTTTTGCTTGTTTACTGTCAGCAGCTTTATCCTTCTCAGAAATGTTCCTGCGAACAAATACCAGAAAACTACTCGTCTGGAATAGGTTAAAAAGCAGTTTTCTTTCCCTCAGGGCTACTATAATAACACATTTCCCTGGCAGTGTTGCTCTACCAATTTATTTAGCTGCCATGTAGATCCTTAATGTCATACCTTTGCTTGATATGCCTGACATGAATTTGTGAGCTTTACTTTCTCAATCTCAGAATTCCCCCACCGCAGCTTCATTTCTGCTTAATTGATAATAGACTGAAACAATTAGTTAATTGATTAATTGATAGGTGGACAAGAAAATTAATTGACAACCATTTTGAGGAGCCAGGGGGCAGATGCTACATTAGCAAAGAACCAGGCTAGCTGCTTCACCCCATTTCCAGTCTTTACGATAAGCTTTTTGTCATTCTATCTGATTTCAAGTTGAACCTTTGTGAATTTTGTACTTTGAATGGACAAAACTAGCAATTTAATGATGTCATCTTGGGCTCTTTTTCCATTATTTTCATAGACTAAACAATTCAACAACAATTCAAGAAGAGAAAAGTATTAGACACATTAACCAAAAATATGTTGTTCTCTGCCTTTTGTTCAATTCCTTCTGTAAAATGTAAACATTTTCTCTTAACGGCCAAATCCCTGTGAGACTGCATCTGTCCACAACTGAAGAAAATCATCAAAGTCTGTGAAGAAATCCAGCCAATTCAGCACGAGACTGTGGGAGTGTTTTAAATGTTAGTGTAGCTCCAGGTCCCAACAGTGAAACTTTCTGCCTGAGTAATTCAACCTGCTGTGTGCGTGCGTGTGTGTGTTTAACAGTATGAAATTTTAACCTCACGGTTATAGTGACCAAAATTATCGTGATTTTTGGTATTATCGCCGTATTTTTAAAAGTGTGTTCAACGCCTTTAGCCGTAACTTTTTTCCTGCCCGTTCTGCAGACAGGATAACTATCTTTAATAAGGTGTCCTTTGGTATTCTTATAATAACCTAAACATGCCCATGCTTCGACTTAGTTCTCTTAGAGGGCTGATAAATGTCCTGAGTGCTGTCATCTCCTCCTCCCGCCATGATTCCACCTTCAAGGAACACGTTGTAGGCTGCGTAGTGCGCCTGCGAGGCAACTTCAGGGGACTCGGATGAAGCTGGGAAGGATTCCACACACAGTTCCCACCCCGTGGTGATAATAATGATATTATAATTGTTATTGCCAACATTTTTATTGTGGTTTACCATAACACCGGTAATCGTGACATCCCTAGTGCATGTGTGTTTGCGTGTGTGTATGCACGCCCACAAATGAGAGATCAGACTGCAGCTCCAAGGCAACAGTGTGTACCTTCACAGCTGTCCACTGGACTGAGTCCCTCTCCTCTGTTGATGGTCCAGCACATCTTTGTGGGGATCCCAAAGTATCCCATCCCACCTGTGTACATCCGGTACCAGCCCGCCAGGACCACCTGGGGAGCAGAGACGGGTGAGAATCAGTGTGAAGCCCATCTGGCGCAAATTATTCATTTTACATCTTACTTTTGGTGCACATCTGGTGTGCCTAAACTTATTGTAAGATATGACTACGTTTTTAGTTGTTTGAAAGTTATCTCAAAGATCTGCTTCCTTGTGTTTGGGGGCACCTACGGCAATAAGGTAGTCCGTCAGTTGCCGCCTGGGTCATTTACTGGAGACTGGAATAGTCAAAACAGTACGCTGCTTCACACACAAGTGAGTTAAAGAGCAAGTCTGTCATGTTATACCCTCTTTGGCGGACCAAACACTGCTTTGTGAAGCGGTCACTAACTGTGCGCTGCATGTGATTTTTCCCAGAAATGTTGCCACACACACACACACACACACACACACACACACACACACACACACACACACACACACACACACACACACACACACACAGTTTGCAACACTGCAAATACAAGGGCTCATCATGGGGCCATAGGCTCAATCTCCATTGTGTCGCCCTATCGACAATAGATAGTGACTTAACAGACATTTATTTAAATTAAAGTCTTCAGGATTATTACTTTAAAGTCTGATAACAGCGATTTACTACAATAGTGTGCCAAATCGGGATTACCTCTGGATAGAGATTGAATCTCTTCAGCGTGTTAATAACTAGGGGATACTCTGTCAGCCGATCGTTCATGACCATGTGGAGGCCATCCAGGAAAGAGGGAGCCTCAATGATGGTCTTGTAGTAAGAATAATACAGGCCCTGGAACCAAAAGAACATAATTAACACTTGATTAAACTCATACATAACAACTCAAAATTAGAAAGAATTTGAAATAAAAATGTCAAGGCAGAAAGCGGGAGAACAAAAAGACAGAAAGAAAAAAGGAGATGCTTGGAGAGGGAGAGAGAGA
>NC_045738.1:18826142-18835379 GCF_008692095.1 Etheostoma spectabile | reverse complement strand
AGAGAGAGAGAGAGACAGCAGACAGGCACTAAATATAACTCCACCACAACAAACAACTCAGACAGAGGAAACAAAAGTCAGTCAAACAGACTCAGCAGATGTTAACTGTCTCGCAGCACATTTGGTACTGTAGCACACAGCAGGGGCGAGGGAAGAAAAATATTCAGTTTGCATATGATAAAATCATCACCTTTACTGTCTCACATGTCTTAAAAGGGCATGAAGCTTGTGCTGCATGTTGAATGAGAATGTTTACTCAGTTAGAGCTAGAGTCATAGAGCTGGGCGATATGGAGAAAATCAGATATCACGATGTTCTTGACCAAATACCTTGATATTGATATTGCGGCGATATTCTATTGTTGACAACTGATGCTTTGACAAAATATCTTCACACTTAGATTTAAGATAAATAATCGTCAGTAATGTGAATATAATGACTAAGTAGGTAATAGCAAATAATAACAGGTGGAACAGTCTGGTAAGTTCAGAAAATTCCACTAATTTACCATAATGCAGCTTTTAAAACCAGGAAAAGACAATACTTATGTTATATCCCGATATCACAATATTCAAAATCAAAGACAATATCTAGTCTCATATCACGGTATTGATATATTATATTGTTATATTTATTATATTGCCCAGTCATAAAATGACACACATTTGCTGATTTTGCCCTTGTGCAGTGAGTCTTGTGACCAAGAGTCATGACAGAAAGCGACAGAAAAGAGACGCACCAAGATTTTACATATTGTTAGAATCACAAATATCAGTTTGAAGCAAGTTGAATATTGTTTTGTATTATCGAGGGAGGATATGATGATTTTCTCTAAATTTGCAGATGATAACGGGTCCAGCTCCTCGACTCCTCGGTCCTTGGCTGAACCAGAAGTTGTTCTGTCCCTTCATGGTAAACTCCGTTTCAAAGCTCTTATTTCTGATCCGAGGACCTAGGAGCCAGCATCGAGGAGTGATCATAGAGGAGCTTTAAGCAAAGACACACGAGAGCAGCCTTCCCGGAAGCCGTGCAGCTGAAGGAGTAGCTAACTCTACCCAGACATCTGACGAATTCAAGTGATGCTTCAGAAGAAAGGACGACTCATCCCTCTTTGCCTCTCTCCTCGCGTCTCTCCCGTGCCTCCTCGGTGGGAGGGACTAAGACGTGAGGAATGCAGGCAAGTGGAGGACTCGAGGAGGCAATTTAAGCAACATGAGATGCAGTTATGGAGTCAGTATGGCCGCATACACTTCTGCCTTGAATATTAATTTTGTCTCCTACGTTCACTTTAACTGAAGCCTATGCCGCTGAAAAATGTAAGCCCGTTTTTCTGTTGTGATCGCCCTCGTCTGGCCCAACTCTTGCAAACTTGCAGGTCACCTTTGTTCAACTTTTCTTTGGGTTGTTAAAAAGAAACAGCGTTAGGAAATGCCAATATCATTAATCTAGCGCTGTGTCATCACCTTGTTTTGTACAACACCACAATGCCAGATTACAAACTGCAGGATCACTCGCAGATGCTTCGCTCTGCTCAATATTTATTTATAACACACACATTTGAAGTGTCACACAGCATCCTTTTTCAAGGCTGAGTGTAAAGCAATTTTGTGGAACAGAAGGCGAATGCGCCTTTATGGTGACTAGGGCTGCAACTCATGGTTATTTTTTATTATTATTATTAATCTGACCATTATTTTCATTATAATGAATTAATCTCAACGTAATTGTGAGACTAACTGATACTGAAACAAATTAGTAGCATGATCTTCCTTTGAAAACAAGCTCTTTTGGCAGTAGCTCAGTCCGCAGGGAGTTGGGTTGGGAACTGGAGGGTCTCTGGTTCAAGTCCACATATGGACCAAAGTATGGTTGTGTACTGGTAGCTGGAGAGGTGCCAGTTCCCCTCCTGGGCACTGCCAAGGTGCCCTTGAGCAAGGCACTGAACCCCCAACTACTCGGAGCGTCTTTCCATGGGCAGCATCCTCTCTCTGACGTCTCTCCATTTAGTGCATGTGTACGTAGGTACTGAGCATGTGTTTGTAATTCAGGCCTGTGTGTAATGTGGGTAATAACAGAGTGTACATTTTTATTTCCTCTTGTGGGATTAATAAAGTATACATCATTATTATTATTACACCAGTCCTCATGATCTTAGGATGATGAGGACAGTATACGCTTATTAGTGCATACCTAATACAAAAAAAAAAAAAATTGATTTACCATTTCTGTCCGGAAAGCCATTTCTTTCTCCAGGTTTGACAAGTGTGAAAAGTGTCTGTCATTCTCAAACAGCTGTGAGAGATGATGCCTGCCCATAGGAGGAGAAATATGTGAGCCAAGAGCTGCATCCACAAGTAAACACAGCAGTGATGCATCGCATGAGTAGTAATAACAGGCTGTGAGAGCAACTCACCAGTGGAGATACCCAGTCAGAGCAGCTGTGGACAGAGAGAATCAACTTTAAGTGCTGCCAAAAAAATGCCTCTTTATGGTCCAGAAAGAAGCCATAAACACATGGGAGAAGGCGTATACAATGTTGTGGGTGGCTACGGTGGTGCATATTGAAGAGAAATCATGTTAATATTAGCTTGACCCTTGCCAGAAAACATGTTAATACGTGTGGAACTAACGTGTCACAAACGCAGAGAGGAACACGGACTACTTTAATGCTATTTAAATGAATAGCAACACTAGGTAGCTAACGCTGGTGAGCTGGCGTTCAGGTGAGATAACGTTAGCCAACTAATCAGCGGCGGAGATAACTTCATTTAGCGGATACGCTAATGCTAAGTTACAAGTAACGCTAGACTACGTTAGCAGCCGTTAGCTAGGAGGAGCTAGCTAGCTGGCTAACAGGTCCTAACTTACCGAGGAGAAGAGTGATTCCCAGCTTCACGGCTGCAGAGGGAGTTAGCCCAAGCTTGTGCGTGATACCCGAGAGACCGTTTGGATGAGAGCTGTTGAAAGCTTTGCCCTCCCTGCCTGGTCGCCTAACGTTACTTTTGCCAGGGGGCGAAACAAGCGGGCTCTTGTCGCGGTCAGTCTGGGTCGCTGGACTCTTCCCTGACTGTTTTCTGTTTTTAGCCATCATGATCTCAAGGAAGAGTCGAGGATAGGCGGTGAGGCACCGTTGAGGAAGAACCCGACGGGGTGCGAGCCAAGCAGCACCACAGTTGCTCGTATCTGCTCCTCGGATCTGCCCCTTTAGCTACCTGAGTGATGCTTTCACTGGTTCTTCGCTTCAGACACTCGTAGAAATCTTACGAAGCTTCGCCCCCTTCTGGCCGTTTAGCGCCCCTACAAAGAGCTTCTGGTGGTAACCATGACAACGCCAATAGACAGACGTATATAGAGTTGAGTAACGCTACAGGGTTTTATTAACGAGTAATAAAGTATGTAGCGTATGCCTCCTTGTACATTTTGTCAAATGTAGTGCACTAAAAAGTAGTCTACAATAGTTCCCTCTGAATTGTAGAGGAGTAAGTAGCCCTAAAAATGATCACAAAATGAAAATATTCACGATTTTGAATGCAGGCCTAATTCCACACTGTAGGCTACTAGGCTGGGGTGTAACCCCCCCTCAAAATAAAGATCTTTACAATGTTCCCAGTAGTGTACGCCAAATATATTTTCCATACGTCAATCATCACACACACACACACACACACACACACACACACACACACACACACACACACACACACACGCACACACGCACACACATACACACTGTAAAAATTAGCATTTTCTACAATAAAAGCAAAACAAACAAACAAGTAAACACACAAGAAAAACAGGCAAACAAGCAAACAATTGACAATGAAATCCCCATATGTGTCCCCTGTACTTTTACATTTTTGCAAATGTTTGACTCCATTAAATAATTCTCTTTGCTAAAAAAGTCTTTGCTATTGGCGCCTATATTTAACAATGAAGTAAGTAATACATCTTTTTTCTCAAACATAGTTTAGTAGCCAAGGCTGCTACACTTTCTGGCATATTTTATCATTATGATCAATTTGTGGGATTCAAATAGAAAACTTTTTTCTGGCGGGGGACCTCTCCCCTCATTTAAATGAGGCGATTATACCTACAGGATACTACTCATGACAAATCATTTAAACCCTAACCAGACCACAAATTGATGACACAGGCCTACTTTGTAACAAAGCTACTCTATAGCTACTGAACCGGTTCTAAACCTAAAATCTGCGGTAGCCTATTACCACTGGTAACATTGAACATTGCCGCAGATTAATAAATAATGCAAAGACAAAACATAAAATACCAGCAAGTTTGCATACAAACATATACAGCAAAGTCAAAGTCAAATCCATGGCTAAGCTCTTACCAAAAAGGCACTAATTAAATTAAATGCATGATCTATTAACCATAGAAGGAAAAGAAATATTCACTTTAACAGTATTAACGTTTATGGATATAACATTTGACTGTAAGTGTGAAAAGTTGTCCTTCATTCCAGTTGGTGACATGCGAGTCCCACCAGCATTAAGAAAACCAGTAGATGTCACTAACGTATCACAATCAGGGGTGTAGCACAAAATTCCTGGGCCCTGTAAAAAGGCATTTTCTATGAGCCCCCTCCACTTCCACAGCTATTCATTCTAGCATCTTTTTTTTCACATGAGGGCCCTGGGTGCTCAGTCCCCTTTTTAACCCCCAGTCCGACACCCCTGATCACATTGTATCTGCATCTTAAAATCTCTATCTAACGTTTTAAAATGCCTCTCATTACATGGGCTCTGGTTGTCTGGTGCAGGTTACTGTAGAAGTTTAGTTTACAACATTATTTAAAAGGGTTTACATGAGTTTCATACTCCCAAACCTTCAGATTTTTCTCCATATGGGTTTTCTCTTTTTACAACTTTTCTTTTGACAACAGCCACATTACAGCTGTAGCTTTTGCTTGGAACTCATTCTGCAGATCCCCAGGTGTTTTCATGAAAAATAGCAATTGAGGCTTCAGGCAAACAGACTAGCAGACTCTGTTATATGCAGGACCATTTGGAGTGAAACATGGCTGCAATAGTTTTTTATCTGGCGACAGAGACAGAAACATCAAGCAAGATGAGTTGATCTAATCTGTTTAGCTTGGAGAAGGAGAGAGAGATGGAGCAAGAGGGGGAACATAGCTTCTTCTGGCGGCCTTCTGGTGGTAACATCATGACAGCTTCCCTCAAACTGCATAACAAACACCCGCGATACTCTAGACGTTGATTCCCGCTCATGGTGACGCGGCGGGCCCGGGAGATGTATGTGGGTAAAAAAAGAAAAGGTAGGGGTGAGAAGTTTTTGGGAGATAGTGTGTTTGTTTTCTCCGCCGGCTCGGTACTGGAAGCCAAAAGCTGCATGTGGGAATCTGTGAGAATCAGCACAAAAAATGAGAGAAAGAAGATGGACATGGAGTCACAGCTGTCTGGGCAGAGATCTGGGCCGCCCAGGTGTTCCTCAGAGAAGGTTTTACTGACGTTACAAGAATGAGCATAGGGAAAGTAATACTTGTTTTGTGTCTTTGACTTTTGCACTTAATCTAGTCTAGACTCTAGGGGGTGACAGTAGCTCTGTCAGTAGGGAGTTGGGTTGGGAACAAGAAGGTCTCTGGTTCAAAACCCCATATGAACCAAAGTATAGTGGTGGACTGGTAGCTGGAGAGATGCCAGATCACCTCCTGGGCACTGCCAAGGTGCTCTTGAGCAAGGTACCAAACCCCCAACTGTTCAGAGAATCACCCTCACTCTGACATCTCTCCATTTAGTGCATGTATAGGAACTGAGCGTGTGTGTAATTCAGATCTCTGTGTAATAACAACAGAGTGAAAACATTGTAATTTCCCCATTATTATTAAACATTAGTCATATAGAGTTTATGCCCTTGTAAGCAAAGGACTGTCATTACTATACAGGTGTTTTAGAGTTTTAGCGAGTGTGGTTTGCTTAAATTTGTGTAAATGCTCATGTTTTGCATTGTTTTAGCCGATTTTGTTCGGATGTGATTTATTCAGTTGCATCAAAAATGCCTTACACGGGAAAAGACACCAAATACCATCGAGGATAAAAACACAATAAAGTCCAGAACTTATTTCTATTGTGGTCCTCAACACATAACATCGGGACAAGACAAACCACTTACAGAGTGTGTGATAATTAACGACATCACATAAAAACGTTTTTCTTAACTAAATACAAATAAAAACAGTAACTTGTTCTATTCCGCTACACTCTCTAGTAACCTGTCATTGATTCTCTTTTTAAAGGGGTTCATGCTGGAAATGACTTTAATTTAACTTGTTCCACTGAACTGCCTCTATATAGGCAAAGGCTCGTTTTGCCCAACACTGTCAATGTATATGGACACAGGTCTGGTATGCTGCCACGAGTATAAATATTGCATGTGTCCTTCACCTTAGTAATAAGACACGACAAAAAATATGGGACACCACCAACCAATATTACATGGATCATGGTCAGCCTTGGCATAATAACACAAGACTCAACAGGGAGCCAGTTGAACTAATTGGGATCTACCAATATGAGACAAATGGCCCAAGTTCAGAATTACTCTCATTAATTTATTCTGTGGTGTTTTCAGCCTCCCTTTACGTCTGTTTGTTAGGCCTTCAAACCAGGATGTACATGCAAATTTAAAAAGGTGGCCATGTTCCTGCCATCCAAGTTGTTTTCTAGGATGCAACCCAAGGTATTTTACTAACACTTTTGCACTGTTAACAGAAATGTTGATGAGATATGCGGTTTGGGCGTGTTATCATAAACGGAGATTAGTTTTTCTACTGGAACAAAAAAAAAAAAAAAAAAAAAAAAAAAAAAAAAAAAAAAATCGCTTTAGGCCAAAACTTCTCTTGAAACAAAAACGTAGCAATGTAAATGGCGCTTTAGTCATACGATGACTTTTAATTCATGGGATACTTCTGGTGCCGCTGGAAGTTCCTCCAGGTGGCCTCTCCTTTTGGGCCGGACTTTCCTCACCTTCCGCTTTCATTGTGTTGGCATTTTAAACTCGTCAGGTTGATTTCTGAGGACTATGGTCAACTGCTCCTCAGATCTCTGCAGGGTAAATCCAGACAGCTAGCTAGACTATCTGCCCAATCGGAGTTTTCTATTGCACATGGCATCTTTTGAATGTGCACATGCTCCACAAAAACAAGTTCCTTCGCGAGGCTATTTTGCAGCGGCACCGTGGCTGTGTCCAGAAATGCCAATAAGTCAGAGCACTATCCAGGATGTTGTGTGGACTAGCTAGACCTTCTTCCCCAGCGCTGTGGAGCTAGGTCTGGAAATGAAAGATGAACCCTTTTTTAAACGTAAATCCCTTAAAAAAGTGAATGTATTCTCACTCACTGTAACTCTCACTGTCTTGGTTCAGAAACTGTTATAATGCCTCATTATTGTCTCATTCTCATTCTCACTGCCCACACACATCTGACAGGATGCTTATTGTTACACCACCCTATAGAGTTGTTGTTGGAGTGCCGTGTGTGTGTGCTGTCCCCATTTTGTCTGTCCAAAGCCACGCCTGAAACCGCAAGCACATGTGGACATCACATGGGATAAAAACCCCTTCCCTGCAGTGTGCCACATCTCTCATCATCACCCCCAAATTTCCAACCCACCACAAAAGCCCCGTCCTCGTCCTCGCTCTCATGGTGGTGTTTTCTCAAACTCGTGGCCGATCCGGGGCTGGTGAAGCTGGACGAAATACAAGAACTGAGGCTGAGTTTGTCGTCAGTTATGTCAGGAACCCAGACGTGCCCTGGACGGTGTGGTGGTGAAGGACAAGCTATTGAAAACTGTTCGCTCAGCTTGCGATTACATTGAGGGAATTTGTTTTTACACCAAACACAGCATGGCAGAGGCATTGGCCGGGTGTGGGTGGGTACTGTGGGGAAGAGAAACCCTCTGTCCAAGACGAGGGTCAGCTGTGTTGCTTGAGGGACCTTCTGCTAATCAAAAACAGCGGTGTCAGCGAATTCTGTCCAATAAAAAATTAAACAATGACTTGGTTTAGTGGAATACAGTCACCTTTAGATGGACAGATCTTTAGATGTTCTTTTTTAACTACAGGATTGTATTCAGGTCTGTGGTTTCCCTGTCACATTGATATTTTTTGTTGTGTTGTGTGTTCTCAGACAAAAGCAAATATCTGATATTTGTTTTGTCATGTCATCCCGGCCACATCAATGTCACCTGATTCATTTCGGAGAATCTGAACTCTTGGGGAAAGAAGTACTGTAGGTGTGTGATCTGTCGGTGAGAATGCTGAGGTGTAAAACAGTTAGCAGTGTTTATGAGCTACAGTTTTCAGAGCGCTGAGGTCGTCTCTGTAATCTGCTGCACAGACAAGCAAATTCTGGCATGGACAGCGAGGGGACCCATGGACGGCAAAATAACCAAGGCACAGTGGGAAGACAGCTGTGTATGTATATTTTATTTAATGATGAACTACAATGGTTAGTATTTACAAAGTTGTATATATGGTGAACTAACCTCCTAGTTGTAATAATAGTGAAGAAATGGTTACACCGTGCACACAGTACACTCTCCTGTGCGTGTGTGTGTGTGTGTGTGATATCTGTATGAGGACCATTTTTTAGACTTCAGG
This sequence comes from Etheostoma spectabile, assembly GCF_008692095.1. Taxonomy (NCBI): domain Eukaryota; kingdom Metazoa; phylum Chordata; class Actinopteri; order Perciformes; family Percidae; genus Etheostoma; species Etheostoma spectabile. The sequence goes on along the minus strand of NC_045738.1, from coordinate 18,826,742 downwards.
GCCAAAGACATTTTAGTCAAGTTAGGACACTTTGTCTTCACCTCTTCAAAGGGTTGTTGTTTTAGAGGTTAAAGTTAGGTCAGTTTCAGGTTAAGCTTGTGGTAAAGATTGGTGTTGGACATGTAGAAGGGATGGTTAGGGTTAGAGGATAGAAGATGCACTGGGTCAAATAGACCTATTCCTATTCCTATACCACAGGAACCTTTCCAGGAACCTTTTTTAGGAACTCGGGAAGCTGTGTGTGAAACGCAGAAACAAGCAATGGATGAAATTCAAGATGCACTGGCTACAGTTGAGGTGTCTTCCAGCCCACTGGAGAAATTGTTAACCTATAATATAATCATGAATGTTCCAGTAGTTTTAAAAATGTTGCCTCATTGTGTTTAAATATACCAAATTAAAACCCTGTGTTAGCCTGGTTTGTTCCATGACCTCTGATATTTAGTGTTAAAATCATGCAGCCTCACACACACCACCAAGGGGTATAATCATTTATTTATAATGTTATCTAATTTGTTTTGCACAATAAATGGGATTGTGAAAGCCTGACCTATAAAAGTTGTTTGTAATATGTGTGTGTGTGTGTGTGTGTGTGTGTGT
>NC_045738.1:18824837-18826132 GCF_008692095.1 Etheostoma spectabile | reverse complement strand
GTGTGTGTGCGTGTGTGTGTGTGTGTGTGTGGCAGGGATTGGGACAGGACAGGGGACGGGAGGGGGGGGAGGGGTATTAATTTATGGTCCAAATGGCTCCCTGTGCTGCTGTGACATGTTTATCACGGAGCAGAAACACATGCTGTCAATGATCACTCGTTGTTTGAGTATCAGTTATCTCAACATTAAGGCCCATTAGTATTCTCTGGAAGTCAATTCAATTAGTGCTCTCCAGGGGCCCCGGGGCCACAACACCACATCAGTCAAGAGAGAGCGGCTGTCACAACCAGGGCGTGTGTGTGAGGGAGGATTTAAATCTAAGAGGTAGAGAGGTAAGATAATGGAGATTTCGCCAGTTCTGACGTCTTCTTGGGGCAGATTTACGGTTCAAATGTTGTTCAAAATCTGAATTAAAATTAAGTTTAGCAAAAATATGTGACCTCATTTTCCACATACATACTTGGATATGGATCTTACATACATTTGTCATGTTTAGATTCCATTTAGACACAGACAGAGGAGGCAGCAGGATGGATTTAATGGTTTGTTGAAGAAACAAAGTTATAACTATAGGCCTAGGCTTATATAGGATTTAAAAGTCCAAGTGAGGCTGTAGATCCGACAGGCAGGTAAGAGGTCAACAGGTAACAGGAGTCGCAGCAGGAACCACATTGCAACACACTCAGTACGTTTTACTATTGTGTCTCCACATTCCGAATTTGATAAAGGTCATGTAAACAGCATATTCTGGTTGGATATTCCAAATAAGATCTTTTTTTTAATATGGCATTTTGCGATCAAGACATGTGGGATATTCTGGTATTATTTGGGTTTTAGGGGCATTTGTTGGACATGTATACAGCACATTTGGAACATGCGTCTTAGTCGGGGGTTTTACTGCAGTTTACGACCTCTTGCCAGCTTATGGTCAACTATTATGGTGTGTGTTGCTATGGTTGCTGTACACAAACCATCCAGCCTACAGTTTGCAGGGCTGCAGACCCAATAAGGAGAAACACAGCTACTTTTAGGGGGAAGGATTTTTTTCGCACGGTCCAACAAGTCCACCACCGCTGGAAAACATGTAAACGGGAATATTTGTGGAACATTCACTTTCAGTATCCATGTAAACAGCTTAGTCTGAATATCATATTTCTCAGAATAAGGGCAAAAACCAGACTAGTATGTGCATGTATTGAAGAACCAACAAGGGGACAAAACAACCAGTATATCTGGAGAGTGGCTGACGAGGGAACGAGATCCAGGTGAGGTGGGGGGGGGGGGGGGGGGGGGGG
>NC_045738.1:18823722-18824825 GCF_008692095.1 Etheostoma spectabile | reverse complement strand
GGGAACGCCAGGCAGATCTAATTAGTGAAGTGGGAACAGGTGTGTGGCTGGCTGTGGCACTCAGGTGATGTGGAAAGGAGGGAAGGTCCACGGCATCTGGTGGATGGAGAGAGAGGTGTAGTGTATATTACTAGGATCACCGCCCATTGCATGCTGGTTAGATTTGTGTCCGACTTGATCCCGACCTGCTCTGATATCATGCACACGTAGGCAACGATGACCTCACGAGATCAAGGCAGGTTTGAGACGCAGGCGGTGCAGTTGCTTTTCACCGACCTCACTACCTAGGCAGACCCAGCGCATGCTGGGAAATGCCTGCCTCTCAGCTGATTCAACAGCTGACTGGTACAGAATCATCTCAAAATGATATCAACTTTTTATTGTTTTTGAATCTGAGGGATTTTAATTTCTGTTTGATTTAAAGGTGGAATATGTGCACATTTAAAAGTTGTTTTAGTCGTGCAAAGAAAAAAACTCAGATTTAACAGTTTAGCTAGCTGTCTGGATTTACCCTGCAGAGATCTGAGGACCTGTTAACCATAGTCCTCAGAAATCGAACAGAGTTTAAAATGCCAACAAAATGAAAGAAGAAAGTGATGGACATCCGGCTCAAAAATTAGGGGGATCTGTACCTAAACCATCCTGGAAATTAAAAGTTGCCGATGAAGACTATTGTGTGACAAACAAATTTGAATAATGGATTTATATAGTATGTGGCTGGAAATAATGAACAGAGAGCCAGACATGATCAAAACTTACCTCAAACCTCTTGGTCTTCTTGGTGATTCACATAAATGTGAGTTTGAGAAATACTTAAAGGTGCCCTGCCACACATATTTCATGACTTTGTGATGTCTGAAGTTCTACCATGGACTCTGTAACATTTGTTGTGAAAATAATGCCTTGGTTACCTTGTTTCAAGCCATTCTAGCATGTTATAGAAAGCCAGCAAGAAGGCTCAGCTTGATTGGTGCCAGTTCTCATTATGTTCAATTCTGATTGGCTAACAGCTAGCCAATGAAAGCCTGGTTATCAGTATCCTTTACCCAGCGCAACTGGGCGAGCTCATGAATAATAATGAGCTCAGGCAACATGACGTCAGA
>NC_045738.1:18822341-18823712 GCF_008692095.1 Etheostoma spectabile | reverse complement strand
GTTGTAATTGGCCTGATTTCTCCTCTTATTTCTTTCCAGTGGCTAGAGCTGACAGAGGATGTAGCAGTTCACTTTCACATTCACAACATAACAAACACATATGGACCTGACATGTTTAAAAAAAAAAAATGGAAGTAAAAACGGTGTGGTGTGGCAGGGCACCTTTTAAAATATAAGCTGAGACAATTTTCCCACTGTGAAAAAAAAAAAACTTAAAACAACTCAAACATGACGTCTTGTACCTGCTAAGCATTGGGGTTCATTGTCTTCAACTTTAAATATTAATCTGTCTCGATTTTTTTCAAAGTTATTTTTAGTGTCAGGTACTAAAACTTTACTGTTGATGTATCACTCCCTCAAACGTCTTTTTCTTTTAGACGGTAATGTAACTGCAGGAAGCTGAGCTGGATGGAGTTTTCCGGTGAAGGTGACTTGATGGCTTCTGAGTAATTGCACTGGTCTTTGTGAGTCTTTAGTGAAAAAGAAATGGAGTCTGATTGTGTGGTTGATTGTTCCCCTGTGAGTATCTTTTTTTGTGTATCTGTATGTGTACATGAAAAGTGTGAATTTTACTCACATGTTCAAGATGTTTTGGTTCCGGCACTCTCTACAACCCCAGCAGGTGCTGTAGTACAGGCGCACCCCCCCCTTTCCAGGTCATTGCCATGGTAACACCTGTTTTTAGGTGGACAGAACGATGGCCTTGGCCTCGTCTTAATCCTGGTAACACAGCTGCGTGGATTACCGGCGCACCTTGACCTCGAGCGTTTGAATCCCTCGCTTCCCGGGACAAAGCTGTCGGCCGGTTCACCTGCCGCTCCGCTGATGGAGAGATAAACCGAGGAGGAGACGTCAGGCTGAACAGAGTGGGATACACATCAGGGCTTCATTTCATTAAACCAAAGCTGCTGGTGAGTCAGCACAGTGTACACACAATGATTGCCTTTTTTTTCTCTTTTCAAAACTCAGCAAGTCAGTCCTATCACTGATTGATACGATGGGTACGATGCTGTTTGATTAGTGGCTATGTATGGTAATGCTCCAAACATAGCCATGAATACGTTCTTATCAAGTTTACGTGCCCAATAGTTTCAGAGGCTTGTCCAACAGGCCAAGAAAAAGATTTCAGTGAAGACACAACTTATTTCTAGACGGCAACATTTTTTACATCAGCTGCATCAAGCATACGTGGACTGTTTTCATAAATGTAATTTGCTGGTAGACAGTTTTCAAACAAAAATCCTGCCATGGAAAATTATTGAAGGATAATCCTGGCATTTTTAAAACTAAGTCTTATTCTCTTTTGACAATGGCATCATTCTAACTTTCCCTCACTGCCTCTGCTGTGCGGCGAAACAAAAAAAAAAAAAA
>NC_045738.1:18820963-18822331 GCF_008692095.1 Etheostoma spectabile | reverse complement strand
TATATATATATATATATCAGCAAGTAGTATGAATGATCCACATGTTTCCTTATAAAATAAAATTTTACATGAATAACTTCAAACACTGGCGTGTGACCAAAAGGGAAGTTGCCCGCCCCCGTCAGCTAACATTGCTGTGTAAAGATCTTCTTTGGGGGGGCAGCTCTTCTGCTAACCAAACTAGCTTCATAACACATTTTTTAACTGCAATTTAAGTTTTCCAATAAATTCTATACAACAGAGGTGGCAAATGCAAAGAAATAGTCAGAATGGCCCCAAATTTGAGAATTACACCCAGGTTGAAAAATGGGTTATTTGCCTTTTTTAATAATTTGTTTTTTAGTAATGGAAGACAAATTAACATGAATTGTTCATGATTTAGCCTAAGTCTTGCATGCTTTAAAAACATACCTAATTTGAATTGTTTATGCCCACAACCAAATACATTCAACATTCCAAAAGTATTTGTTCTGGTGTTCATATTAAATATATAGACATATAAGAGCCGACAAACATTTAAAAAAAAATACTTTGTATGAGGTGAAAATGGATTTAGGGATTGGTGATGTGTTGTCATGTTGAGTTTATAAAGGAAGGCAGATCCATCTGAGGACTGGAAGCACATGAATAAAAAACATGAAGGAGAAATGTGGGTAAAAAAGAAAATGGGGGGCAAGCGAGAGGCCAAGTGGCGAGTTGAAAGAAAGGACATGATTGGCTTAAGTCAGTGCAGAAAGATTGTTTCCTTTGGCCCTGTGCTGCGATTTCCTGCCCTGTGATCATTTCTTCCATATGATTAGGCCGATGTGCAGAGCATGCAGTCATATGACGGGCTTTGCTCCATGCTGGCTGTGCAGACAAATGAAGCGGAGCAGCAACCGAGTCAGCAGGCTAACACACAGAGGATTAGCTGCAGCACAGAGGAAGACACACAAGTGACGCGGTTCAGCCAACGTTACCAAGACCTTCTACCTTGGTAACGATGGAAAGGCTCAACTGCTTTTGTTTCTCAAATCTCTCCTCTTTTGTCATTCTACTATCTTTTCCTTCTTTCTTCCTTTGACTCTTTCACCTCCTCACACACACTTTATGCTCCTCAAACACACCCACCCACACACTCAGTTGTAAGGACCCTTATTCCCCAGTCCCTAACCCGTGGTCAACCATCACAAGTACACGTCCAACCTCAACCCTCAACCCAACCTAAACCTGATTCTACCTTCACCCTAAAACAAAAAGTCTGAACATTTGGAAAAAAAATAGGGAAGACAATGTGCTTTTATTCCAAAAATGTCATCACTCTCAGACTGGTCCTCACAAAGGTAGAAGTACAAGAGCGAGCACACACACACACACACACACACACAC
>NC_045738.1:18817465-18820953 GCF_008692095.1 Etheostoma spectabile | reverse complement strand
ACACACACACATATACACACACACAAAGGCAGACCTAACCAGCCCTGAGTAGGGTCTATGTAATATAATTAGCCCAAATCAGTGACCTCCTTTTCAGACCCTACACAATGCCAAGGGGGCCCTGCTCCACCCACACGCACTGACTTAAACATGCACATGCACATGCACATGCACACACACACACACTTGCCACCACTAACCTCCAGAGTCACCCAGCTGGGACCTTCTGGTGAACAGGGACTGTCAATAATGTATGCCAAACAGAGAAAAACACATCGTGTCCCTCATTTATGAAACGTGTGTACGAGCTAAGACAGGTGTGGGACAGGCGTACGCCGATTCCTACGCAAAGCTCGGCATTTATCAATTCAAACGTGAGCATTGGCTGCAAAAACATCTAATGTCTGGTCTGACCTCCTGTACGCAAGTTTTCGAGTCAGTGTGGACTTGGGGTGCAACATGTAACAGGAGAAGGAGAAGCCACCAGTTGGTCACTTATCGACAATGGCAGATCTGTCTCTTTAAGAAGAACTGGGTGCTTTAAGGGAGCCAGCTGACCTGATGCCCAGAGAGCAGTGTCCAGCACAGCCCCACCTGGGGGCTACAGCAAGAAGACAGGATGTGTTTGGCAATGATATTCAATACAGGAAACATGATGACATTTTTATTTATTCTTCGGGTTGTTGTTTGTCTTTTAAAGTGTTGTTAATGGCCACAAGGGAACGATTTTTTTCTGCCATTGCTATTAAAATACGATTGTTTCCAGCTGCATTTATCAATGTGAGATCATTTTTATGCTGATGACACAAACCTTTCATGAATCCCACGTGAAGCCTGTCGGAGGATTTCTGCGCTCACATCTGCGCTGGTTTCTACATTAGGTTGATAAATGTGGGGCAGTGTGTTTTATGTTCAACTTCTATAAAAACATATGCATGGCAATGGGTTAGACAATTGAAAATCTGAATAGCTGTCAAAGGTTTTTGTCTGCCATTTTCAAAGAAACATGCTTATCTTTTGTAAATCCAGTTAATTTGGTTGAAATGTGGATGAAAACCTGCCTTATGTTTCCAAGACTGCATTTCAGGAGATTAAAGTGACGAGTATCATTATTAGTTTCTCCTGGTTTTGATCATGAGAGAAACAGATCAGATTTATCCAAGCACTGTAAAATAAAAATAAAAAAATCAACTCTTACATCATGAATGAGTTCTCGCTTACCAATCTCACTTAGTTTACTCAGTGACTTCTCATGTTTTTCTTTATTGTCTTGCATTTAGTGTTGCTGCCAACTTGTCTTTCTATAGAGAAGATAAGAATATATTACAGAATAAAAGAAAGTCATATGCACAGAGCAATTGGTGTCCATAAAAAAATCTTTTTAAAAGAATAAAGTTAGAAAAGGAGACTAAAAACAGAACAAAAGGAAAAAAAGAAAAAAAAAATGTACTTAATCACAGGCATACCAATGAAGCAACATTCCCAATCACATAAGCAATCACTCATTGGCTATTTTTTTATGTTTTCTTACAGGAAACCTGCTGCAAATGAATTGCCTATTCATTCCCAGATTTCCCATCCCTCTCTCTCTCTCTCTCTTTCTCTCTCTCTCTCTCTCTCTCTCTCTCTCTCTCCTCTGTCTCTCCCCAACGCTTTATCTGTCTGTTTATGTCTTTTCATCTTTCTCTTTGCTTTCCCCCCCTCGTCTTCTAGTATGTGCCCTTCTCCCAATCTTCCTCTCTCTCTCTCCCTCTCCTCTCTCTCTCTCATCTATCTTTCTTCCCTCTCTCTCCTCCACCTCTCTCTTCCTCCTCTCCTCCTCCCGTCTCTCCCTCTCCTCTCCTCTTCTCTCTCTCCTCCCCGTCCCCTATCCTTCCATCCATCTCTCCCTCCCCTCCCCTCTCCCTTCTCCTCTCTCCTCTCCTCGCCTCTCCCCGTCGTCTCTTCTTCTAATCTATCTCCCCTCACTTCTCCTCTCTCTCCTCCCTCTCGCCCCACTCTCTCTACTCCTCTCCTCCTCTCTTCCAATTCTTTTTAATCTTCCTCTCTCTTCCCCTCTCGCTCCTGCTCATCCCTCCCCCTTCTCCTCCTCTCTCTCCTCTCGTCCCCGCCCATGCCTTTCCTCTCTCTCCTCTCTCCTCTCTCCCTCTCTCCCTCTCTCCCCTCTCTCTCCATCCCCCCTCCTCTCTCTCTCCGTCCTCTCTCATCCTTCCCCCTCTCTCTCTCCTCCCTCTCCCCCTCCTCCCCTCTTCCTCCACCCAAAAAACTCTTCTCTCTCCTCGCTCCTCTCATCCTCCTCCCCTCCTATCTTCCTCTCCTCCTCTCCTCTCTCCTCCTCTCCACGCCCCCTCCTCCGCCCCTCTCCTCTCCTCTCTCTCTCCCTCCCCCAATCTTCCCTCTCCTCTCTCTCCCTCAGGTCCTCTCGCCTCTCTCTCTCCGCGCTCGCCTCCCGCCTCTCTCCTCCTCCCTCGCCCCCTCTCGCCTCGCTCTCTCTCCTTTCCTCTCATCTCCACGCCGCTCTCCCTCTCTCTCTCTCTCTCTCCTCTCTCTCTCTCCTCTCTCCTCTCTCTCATCTCTCTCTCTCTCTCCTCTCTCTCTCTCTCTCTCTTCCATTACACAGCGATTTTTCACTATCCTCTTACTTCTACAAACGGACCTGATCAAGTATTGGGGAAGCAATCTGGAAAGCCAATGTGTTAATTAAGATTCGTGACCATTTGGTCATACTGCGCACTTGTGTATGTGTTTGTGTGTGTGTGTGTGTGTGTGTGTGTGTGTGTGTGCGTGTGCATGTGTGCGACGAGGTTCTTCTGTCATTTGTCAACACCTTGACGTTTTAATCTGTCCTGCCTGTGCAAGTATTAAAAGATTATGAGCGTTCTGCATGGCTTCATGCACGCCGCATAAGGGGCTGTTTCTCCTGGGGTCCCTCACTTCATTCTCAGAGGGGTGAGACGGAGGCCCACTGGGGGGGGAGGAATGGGCAAGCAGATGGGATGGTAGAGGTGGTTGCGGGGGTTTAAGGGCATTTTTAGAGTTTCCTTCATGATTTTGCCAGAGAGATAAAATGTTGGCCCATCCCCACCACATCACGCTGTGTGTTTCTGCTTTGTTAGCGATTTTCAAGCATGCCACTGAGCTGGTTTTTGAGGTTTAATGTTTGAGATTCCGGAGAACTAAGCCCCTCCACCCTCAGCTTCTACACCTATCAACATTTCCATGCACTGCTCGTGGGCAGTTTACAGACACAATGAGGACCAATATACTGGATTGAGTTTACAGTGACTTTTTAAACAATGGCTTCCTGATTTCACCAAAAGAACGAGATCCAGGGTACAAGTGGCCAAAATGGTTTTCCTCAGGTGAGGGGCTGGCGTCTCCCTTAGAGATAGGGTGAGAAGCTCAGTCATCAGAGAGGAGCTCGAAGTAGAGCCGCTGCTTCTTCGCGTCGAAAAGAGCCAGTTGAGGTGGTTCGGGCATCTGGTAAG
>NC_045738.1:18816947-18817455 GCF_008692095.1 Etheostoma spectabile | reverse complement strand
CTCCTGGGCGCCTCCCTAGGGAGGTGGTCCAGGCACGTCCAGCTGGGAGGAGTCCTTAGGGAAGACCCAGGACTAGGTGGAGGAAGTATATCTCCAACCTGGCCTGAGAACGCATCAGGATGCCCCAGTCGGAGCTGGGAAGTTTGGAGTCCCCTGCTGGAGCTGCGGCCCCCGCGACCCGATACCGGTCAAGTGGACAAAGATGGACGGATGGATGAATGGATGTATGAATGGGCATCCTGATTTCAGTGACAATTAGACAACAGCAGGCTTTTTTTTCTGGCCAAATCGTCAGTTTTGCCACCTAAAATGCCACCTGTCGCTAGCAAATGAAAACAGCCCTAGCTAAATAGATAATTAAGCTTACATTAACGTTTGAAATTGTTGAAAAAAGTTGTCTCTAGTTGATTTATTTTGAATCAATAACCCAGCACAAGAGGTCTTAAATGTGTTCTTCATAGCAAACAAACAAACAAACATACATACACACATACACACACACACACAC
>NC_045738.1:18813944-18816937 GCF_008692095.1 Etheostoma spectabile | reverse complement strand
ACACACACACACACATACATACATCAACTATGACATGCTAAAAGATGTGGAAATTAAAAGAGCAGCATTGTTAATGTATTGCAGTGTAGAGATATTTAGTTGTGTAATATAAAATGGAAGATTAGACTGTTGTTTTGATCCTGTTTGGATGAGAAAAAAACATTGACGGGGAACAAAGCTGCTCGGTTTATGCTTTATTGTTTGTTTTCATGAATTTTTCTCCAAAATTAAACAAACTAGCAGTATTGTCCGAGCAAATGCTGCCCGTGCCTTCCTAACCACTGGAAAATAAGTTTTATGATGTGACAACGCTACGGGTAACGTTTAGTTTAGGCACAGAAAGGACTATGAGGGAAAGATCACGGTTTGGGTTAAAATAAATACTTTGTTAAGGTTACGAGACCTTTCATCATGATTTCAATAACAGAGTTGACTGTCTGTTGGAAACGGAGAACGCACAGCGGTCCCATCCATCCACCGAAACCTCCTCCTCTGTGGACTTTGTTAACCTCAGCCGACATGTTCCCTTTGCTCCCATCATGATTCCTGCTAGAGGACTTTGTCACGTGTCATGTAATATCGTATTGGGACAGTTTTTGAAATGACTGATGCTGTCGTTCTTCTTGAAAGGACCTCCTCTTGACAGCACAAGAGAGAGGGTAACTCAGGATTGTTCATCAGCTGCAGGGAAAACTACTCTTTCTTACTCCCGTAAGAAATATTCTTAAGTGGTCTACACAGGCAAATGTTTTTGATTAGTCATTAGTCATTAGCCATTATAACATCTATTACAGTTGGCTTCGAACATTTAGTGTAGACAAACACTCCCACACTGCTTTCCTGACACAAGAGTATATATTTCGCCCAGGCAGGGTGTGTGTGAGTGTGCGTTTCCATTACACAAGGTCCAGGTACTGAGGCGAGGTGTAATAGGCTCTTTCAGCGCCTCGGCTGGCTGGCGTGCTGCAGTGATCTTTCAGCGGCTGGGCGCCCCGCTAACACCTCTCTGCTCACTGCAGTCCTTCAATTAGCAGTTTATTATTGCAGGGGCCCTCAGTTTGGCCCCCGGGCGCGTATACCTACATGCCAATGCGGTTGCCGGCAGTCTGTGAGCTTGATAGTTTGAGAGAGACGGGTTGCCAGAGTGCAGAGTGATCCCTTTCAGCAGCAGTCTTTGGAGTTTTTTTTATCAAATTTTGCTGTGAGCAAAGATTTTACGTATATGTGTTTGAGCCCTGCAGAATATACAGATCCACCAGTGTGTGTTTGTCTGTATATGTCCGTGTTTGTATTCGTGCCTCCCTATGAATCCCGCCCCAATGAAACGTGTCCTGTTCTGCATCATAAAAAAATGTATGTGTTGTGTAGTTCTCACACTGTGTGAAGCACACAAGTGTATTTTCCAAAATGTTGAACTGTTTCTCCAATGCATCCATTTGTAACAGAGTCAAACTTCTGTTGGACACAACAGTTTTTTCTCATTAATGTGTTGTTTGTAGTTTAAGTACTTTACATGTAAATAGAGGGCATTCAGATATTTCATCCCAATAACATGGGATGGCACAGGTGATACAATAAAGCAGAGTATGCTACAAGTACAGTAGCATACTGTACTGTCAAAATACAAAATGGCATTTAGACATACAACTGACAAACTTTTGCTTATTATCTGTCCCTGTCATGTCAGCAATTATCATCTACAGTAGGCCTACGTGAAAAGATCCATTATCCAAACTATATGTCATCATCAACTCCAAGTCATCAGCAAAGACTACAACAAGGACGGCTTTATGGAGTTTTGGGACAGGAAAACACACATTTTATATGTGTGAGTAGATTAAAAAATAGAGTTTTTGCCACATAGGTCTCACACTTTGTAGCTGCTCTATGTATGTTTTATTGTGTGCAAGTGGGTTTGGACACACACACACACACACACACACACACACACACACATAGATGCAGCCCCTCCTCGCTCTCCTCTGCTGCCAATGCGCGGCTGGTTAGATATTGTTAGGATTCCATTTGCCATTTACATTTTCTCTGCTTGACATAATTGAGGAATGGATGCTCTTATGAAAATTAAACTCACAGTCCTCCTGGGTTACTGTAACCCTGTTAAAATGTAATGAGATTCTTTATGCGTAGTCCTGTGATTTTTTTATTAAATAGAATATCAGTATGACTAATTCCCTTGGCCCAAATGTGGACTGGGACACCGCATTATTGATAGGCCAGTGCATAAGTGGTCTCTCTTGGCCTGCCTCTAATGGCCTAATAATGCATTATACCAGTATCAGTGGGCCTGCGGCTTGCAGTGCTTATTGTCGTTATTGAAAACACCTGGGTGGACCATTCATCAAGGTTAAATCACCAGGGCCCATCCGTTCATTAGGCTGTCAGTAAACATCTTTATTTAGTTTCGGCTGCCGATACTGACAGAATGGAGGCACGAGGAGCCCTGACGAGCAGCTGCGGCCCCCGAGCGTCCAGGAAGACATGAGGACACGAAGCCACGAAGCCTGGACCGCGGTTGGTCCACGGCGGCCGGACCGAGCCTCCCCTGTCAATTGGACGAATGATGGAGCAGAACGGATTAGGTTGGCCATTCCCAGAATAGAAGCAATTTCTCCCATAGCTGGGCATTTTCTGTGCATATTTATCTTCTCTGATGATTGTTGTGAGTGTAAGCAGAGGGAGAGGCTGAAAAACTGTCGGGCAATCTCAGAAAATTTGGAGGCTTTTTCTCCCCATGACGGATGGCTCGAGGCCCTAACGAAGAAAGATTGGCCGTACGGGGGAGCCAGTGGAGAAATGATTAACCTCATTGACTCCCATCTTTAGTTAAAGAGCAACTTGACAAATCATCACTGCACAGGCTGTAGGCAGCAGTATTAATATATTCATATGGTTACTAAATAGCTGTAATGCAACACACACACACAAACCCACAGACACACACGCAAACACACACACACACACACACACACACA